>NC_091956.1:84621919-84921919 GCF_031021105.1 Erythrolamprus reginae
GAAGTCGCATTTTTTTCACTTTAGTTTAGAGAGGATGACATTTAGTTTAAATCTATTATGTGCTTGTGTGTTGTTGTGGTTGAAGATGAAGTGATGAAGATGAAGTGAAGGCGAAGTAGTCACTAACAGGAAGGACATTTTGGTATATGGGGCTACCTCTGAAAAGTGTTCGGAAACTTCAGATCGTGCAGAACGCAGCCGCGAGAGCCATCGTGGGGCTTCCAAGATTCGCCCACGTTTCTTCAACAATCCGTGGCTTGCATTGGCTGCCGATCAGTTTCCGGTCACAATTCAAAGTGTTGGTTATGACCTTTAAAGCCCTACATGGCATTGGACCAGATTACCTCCGGAACCGCCTGCTACCGCACGAATCCCAGCGACCGATAAGGTCCCACAGAGTCGGCCTTCTCCGGGTCCCATCGACTAAACACAGTAACTGAGTTTAAACATGCCTGGGATAAACATATATCTATGCTGAGATAAAATACAGGAAATAGTATAAGGGCAGACTAGATGGACCATGAGGTCTTTTTCTGCCATCAATCTTCTATGTTTCTATCAAACAGTGGCAGGGAAAAAAGGAGTAAGAATGGGGGTGAAGGCTGAAGATACATGGATAATCTACTGTCCGAATGTCCACAGAGCAGTGTAACTCCTTTTACTTTCAAGTTTGTAGCAATCAACTCATAGAGAAACAAGTTAGCAGAACTTCAGATACTTGATCTAAAAATTGCTACCATGTTTCCCCAAAAATAAGACAGTGTCTTATATTAATTTTTGCTCCAAAAGTTGTGCTATGTCTTATTTTCGGTGGGGGGGTGTCTTATATTTTTCAAATTAGACAAATTCACAGGCAGAAAAGCTGACACCCCCAAAGAAAGTGTACCGTACGGTACACTGATTACGGTACGGTACCTGTCAGTATGGCACCCACACACACAAACGACGGTACTTATATGGCACAACCGTATACTCCCGCTATTGCAGCTTCCGGCCACCAGAGGAGCTACAGTCTACGCACTGTAGTGGAGACTGTAATGGCGGTGAGACAGCAGCAGACTGTACTGGACGGTACAAAGCGATGGAAGGGGCCAGCAGGGGGCGCCACATTATTACGGTACCGCTATGAACAGCTTTGAATGGTACCGTATGTTTTTCCACCGTACCGTATGTAAACTTGACTACGCCTTATTTTCAGGGGGTGCCTTATATTAGCAAATTCTGCAAAACCTCTGACATGCCTTACTTTCGGGGTACGTCTTATTTTCGGGGAAACAGGGTATTTATAAAGCTTTCATTACTCAAAGGCTGCTCTATAGGAAATACGGAAAGTAGTTTTCTGGTTATTTTTTTAAAAATGGCCTTCTGTGTATTCATTGTCTCCCTCCAAGGTATCATTTAAGCAAATCAGTTAGACGTGGTGTATTTTACCCAGCGCATAGACAACTGGATTGAAGCATAGCCATAGAATCATCCCTCTTCTCTTACAACTAAATTGTGTATAGAAAAAGAACAATACAGACTCGTGGCTTATACATACTGTACAACAAGGTTTTTTTAAATATAAGAATTGAGGAAGCTTTGCTAATAAGGAAGCAGCCAAAAAAGGAATAATTAAAGTTTCTAGATAGCAGTTTTTTTCAGAACAGGGAGATTTTGGGTCAATCTGCCAATTGGGAGGACAAATATTTGTATATCACAGTGGGAAGAATCATATAATAAATTCATTTTGACAGGAAAAGAAATTCTGTGTTACATTCTTTGCATGCCGTTTCCCACACTCTTCCAACAACCCCACTTATATTGCTGTACACTGATACCCCGTAATCTTCACAGCGTGAAGGAGGTTGGGAAAACCTGTACTGATATTTAGTGCTTTGGATTTTTTAAATAAACTCCTGTATATGTTGTCAGCAATTAACATGTTTATTTATAGCTCACGAATAACAGTTGCAGGTTATATAACTGCCTCCTTTCTAAAAGGGTAGATGCAAAGAAGAAAAAGAAGGGAGGAAGGAAGGAAGGAGGGAAGGAAGGAGAGAAGGAAGGAAGGAAAGAAAGAAGGAAAGAAGGAAGGAAAGAAGGAAGGAAGGAAGGAAAGAAGGAAGGAAGGAAAGAAGGAAGGAAGGAAGGAAAGCATGGACATCCAAGTGAAGAAGGTTGGAAGGAAGGGAGGGAGGGAGGAAGAGAGGGAGGGAGGAAGAGAGGGAGGGGGGGAGGAAGGAGGAAGGGAGGGAGTTGAGAGAGGGAGGGAGAGGGAAGATTGAAGAGGGAAGGTTTCCAAATTCCAGTATTATATTCTTCAGTCCTTAGCTCATAACCATTTTTAAGACCGTGTTGTAAACTAAAGTCAAGTGTTTTCTGGTTCCTATTATTAAATTTATGGCTGTAATATCATGCGAGACAGTAGCCAATTGCTATTATTCCAGGCTGCATGGGAATGATAAAGCAAGGGGGAAAGGCATGAGACAACTAAGAGTTTTAGCGCTCTTACAATTTGTACAGATTGTCTCTGTGAATCATCTGAACAAATAGCTTAATTCTGCCCAGAGTCGTTATCTGTGCTATTCAAGCAACTGCATTTCGAAAATTAAAAATCCAGAAGGTTAAAGGAGAATTATTTATATCTTTTACAGTCAGAAGCAGTGTGCCATACCTTAAACGCCCCAAACCTATCAAAATTACTTTGTGTTTAATATTAATTCTTATTCAATGGTTTGGGGTTGGTTTTTTTTAGTGTTCCATGCTTAATATGCTGCCAGCTAATAAAGTCTCTTGACAGTTATAATAATCAAAATAAATGTAAAATAAAAACATTAAAAACAAAGCAGCAATTAATCGCAATGAAAACAAGTACCACACATAAAATAAAGTATACCAGAGACTGGACAGTCACTTCTCTGAAATGGCACCGGGAGTCCAACTTGAGCAGGGGGTTGGACTAGAACAGTGAAGGCAAACCTTTTTGTCCTCGGGTGCTGAAAGAGCATGCATGCACGCTATTGCGCATGTGTGAGTTCCCACACTCATCATTCAATGCCTGGGGAGGGCAAAAACAGCTTCCCCTACCCTCTGGAGACCGGAAACGGACTGTTTCCCAACTTTTGGTGGGCCCAGTAGCCTTGCCTCCCCCATTCCCCCAGAGGCTCTCTGGAAGCCAAAAACGCCCTCCCAGAGCCTCCGTGAGAAACAAAAATTATTATTAGTAGTAGTAGTATTATTAGTATTATTAGTATTAGTATTAGTATTAGTATTAGTATTATTAATTAGATTTGTATGCCGCCTCTCTCCAAAGACTCGGGCCAGCTCACAAAAGCAAAAACACTACAAATCCAATAATTAAAACAGTTTAAAACCCTTAATATAAAAAACAATCATACATCTCATACAGACCATACATAAAGCGGAAACGGCCCAGGGGAATCAATTCCCCCATGCCTGATGACAGAGGTGGGTTTTAAGGAGTTTGTGAAAGGCAAGGGGGTGGAGCCAATCCTAATCTCCGGGGGGAGTTGATTCCAGAAGGTCGGGGCCGCCCCAGAGAAGGCTCTTCCCCTGGGTCCCGCCAGACGACATTGTTTCATCGACAGGACCCGGAGAAGGCCGACTCTGTGGGACCTAACTGGTCGCTGGGATTCGTGCGGCCGGAGGCACATTGGAGCTGAGCTAGGGCAACAGCTTGCATGCCAGCAGATATGACTCCACGTGCCACCTGTGACACCCGTGCCATAGGTTCGCCATCGCTGGACTAGAAGATCTCCAAGGTCTCTTCCAGCTCTATTCTATTCAAATTCTATCTGTCACCAAACTATCTGCAATGGTTTTCCTCATCCTCACTGCAGTGCCTAGTTCAACACACTTATACCTTTCTCTCTGTGACTCCTCGGTTGAGTGGCTTCAGTTAATCGCCCACCTTTCTCATGACTTCCGCGGCAAGCTATCCCATTGGTTCATTGTCCTTGCCAGACTCAGTCTGCACTAGATGCTTGATCAACCTATCCACAACCCTGAAACTGGGGAAGCTAGCCCGCCTAATCCAGTTTGAACAAGTATGTATGTATGTATGCATATATGTATAGATTAGATTAGATTAGATTGGATTGGATTGGATTAGATTAGATTAGATAGAAACATAGAAGACTGACGGCGGAAAAAGACCTCATGATCCATCTAGATTTGTATGCCGCCCCTGCCCGCAGACTCGGAGCGGCTCACAACAATAATAAAACAATGTACAATGTGACAAATCTAATGTTTAAAAGAAAACACATTAAAAACCCAACATTTAAAAACCATGCAACACAAGCATACCATTTATTATTTAGACTTGTATGCCGCCCCTCTCCGCGGACTCGGGGCGGACTTGGGAACCTATGGCACGGGCATCACTCGGTGGCATACCATACATATATATGATGTTTAAAGATTTAAAAATGATAATAAAAAGAACAACTGCTTTCTGCTAATAGAATAGAATAGAGTAGAATAAAGTAGGGTAGAGTAGGGTAGAATAGAGTAGAGTAGAGTAGAGTAGAGTAGAGTAGAGTAGAGTAGAGTAGAATAGAATAGAATAGAATAGAATAGAATAGAATAGAATTCCTTATTGGCCAAGTGTGATTGGACACACAAGGAATTTGTCTTTGGTGCATAGGCTCTCAGTGTACATAGAAGAAAAAGAGACATTTGTCAAGAATCATGTGGTACAACACTTAATGATTGTCATAGGGGTCAAATAACGAAGAAACATTAAAAAAAATTAACTAGGATTCTATAAAGCACACCAGTCTTCCTAAGACTGGAATGGAGGTAATATATTTCTGCTTACTTTCCCCTGGTAGTATCAAAGCTGGGACCCCTGTTATCTTTCGCCTGCTGGGGGCTGCTGTTTCCGTAGCCCGAATGCCTGGACGTTCTGCTGACGACCGGTCTTTGGGGTGTTTCTTTTTCAAGAGGACCCTTTCGGGGTTGGATCTGTGCTGGGTGCCCTCCATCCTTAGGCAGGATCGGTGCCTTGGAATTTGCAACACTCCCGTCACTGTCCTTTCCACCGCTAGGAGTTTTAAGGGTGATATTCTCCTCTCGCTGCGTTGTAACTGGACTTGGAGAGCTGTGAATTCCCTCCTGGGTTGAAACAGTGCTATGTTCTACATCCCGTCCATCCTGGCTTATAGTCAACACAGAAGTGGTGGGATTCCCAGAAGAATCTGTTATCGATGGTGTTGCCTCCACACCTCCAGTCAAGCCAGGATAGCTTACTTCCACCGTGCTAGAATCCAAAGCCTGGACCGAAACATGGTCTGTTGAATTAGCTCCTGCGCCGCTTCGTCCCAAGGTTAATAAAAGCAACACTGAAAACATCTCCCACCTTCTCATGGCTCGAGAGAACCTCGGTTTGTCGTTGATATTGTCTGAACTCTTTCGCTTTGTGCTGGTTGTTTTCAGCCCGGGGTTGGAACCGAACGCCGGATTGCGAGGTTGTGTTTGTGGGAGAGAAAGGAAACAGGTTTTGAGTATTTGAAAGTAGACGGAGGAAGCCCCGTTTCCTGTTTCTGTGGGTTGTGACCTGTGGCCTCTTGGAGCCGTGGAGGATTATGCCAATTGCCTTTGTTGAAGTTGGAGGAGAGGGAATGGCCGAATGCGAACATGGAAATATGCTGTCAGTGAAATCAATTGATGGGTGGGGATGTTGAGTAACTTCCCTTCCACATTGAGTAGCGGCAGAGAACATGAGTGGCCCGGTCCAAGGTCCCACTTGCATAATCATTCTATGATGTAAGTAAATCTCAAGTTACTTCTTTGTCACATTTAGCCCTGGGCTTATGACCAAAATAATCGAGCCCAAAATTTCTGTAACTAAGCAAGACAGTTATTAAATGAGTTTTGCCCTGTTTTGCATTCTTCCTTAGCCTGGTTGCCAATCAGTTCCGGTCACAATTCAAAGTGTTGGTTATTACCTATAAAGCCCTTCATGGCACCGGACCAGGATACCTGCGAGACCGCCTTCTGCCGCACGAATCCCAGCGACCGGTTAGGTCCCACAGAGTCGGCCTTCTCCGGGTCCCGTCGACTAAACAGTGTTGTCTGGCGGGACCCAGGGGAAGAGCCTTCTCTGTGGCGGCCCCGACCCTCTGGAATCAGCTCCCTCCAGAGATTAGAACTGCCCCCCACCCTCCTTGTCTTTCGCAAATTACTCAAAACCCACCTCTGTTGTCAAGCGTGGGGGAACTGAGACATCTCCCCCTGCCTATGTAGTTTTAGTGCATGATATGACTGTATGTATGTTTTTTATATTGGGGTTCCTTGTTTTTAGTTTTTTTAAATGTACAATTGCTATTTTAGATTTTAAATTATTAGATTTGTCAATACATATTGTTTTTTGTCACTGTTGTGAGCCGCCCTGAGTCTGCGGAGAGGGGCAGCATACAAATCTAATAAGTAAATAAATAAAATAAATAAAATACACAATATAGTGATCCCTCGGTTTTTGCAGAGGATGCATTCCAAGACCACCCGTGAAAAACGAATTTCCGTGAAGTAGAGGAAAGATATTTTTTAATGTATTTAACAAGTATTTGGACTTTTAAAACCCACCCTTTGCATTAAACAGTCATTCTACAATGTTTCTCAGCTGGAACTACATGTGACATCCTACCAGTTTCTTTAAACCATCTTTCCAAGCAGCTTCCATGCTTTCAGTGTCTTTCTCCAATCCTGGAACTGAACCCGATGGATATTTCTTCCCACAATATGTATATCGTGGGAATATATGTATTTTGCATATGTATTTTAGAGGATCAATCTTCAAAAGGTCTTCTTGGCAACTTACAATTAAATAAATGATTTAGAAGTGTATAAGGCGCTAAAAATAAAATAGAACCATGAACAGCCACCATTACAAATATTTTTTGACAAAAGTTTATTTATTTATTCATTCATTCATTCATTTATTTATTTATTTATTAGATTTGTATGCCGCCCCTCTCCGTAGACTCATTAAAGTTAAAGTACTGAACACTGGGAAGAAGGAACAGAGGGCTATTCATTGCACAAGTTCTCACAAAATCACAAAATGTGCTTTACTGATATCTGGTCTTTCCCACTATGATGACATCTGTTGAGTTTTCATTCAAAATAAGTTGGTGCATCCATAAACCACACCAAGAAAATCTTGTGCAATTGTAAAATCTTATGCAATGCTTTGTCCTCTCTTTCTCTCTCTTTTATCTTCTTTCTTTCACTTTCTATCTTTCTTTCTTTCTTTTTTGTATTTTTTTTTCCTTTCTGGCATACATTTAGAGAAATACACATCTCTGACAAAGCAGTAAAGATAATATGGATTTATTTTTAGAGATTAAGCTACGACTCAGCATATCTCAATGGTGTAACTCTCCCCACCCCAATTTATTTATGAAAAAGGAAGTAAACATGATGAATTTGTAAAATTCATTAAATAGATAGTACATGGCTGAAAGCATTGCAACACCCCAATCAATTTTTTTAAAAAAAAAAAAAATCCAAAATTCAAAACAGGATTGTTTGAGAAAGAGGATTTGTGATATACATTTTGGGAAGAAAGAATGTAAGATTTTTTATTTTATATTTTGCGAAAGACCTTGGTTTTTTCGCCCTGCTGTTCTCCATTTCAACGAGAAATAGAACTGCCTACTGTTTTATAATTGCAACAAAGCAATCCTTAATTATGACAATTTTTATTTTATTTATTTATTTATTTATTTATTTATTTATTTTATTTATTTATTAGATTTGTATGCCGCCCCTCTCCAAAGCAGCCTGCCTTTCACAGGGAAATCACATGGGCAGTACATTCATAATTATTGAAAACCTCAATCTGTCAAAGGCCTTGGAGTACGTACTCATATCCAATGATCTAAGTCTTGAGCCCACTGCAACAACATTGCCGAAAAGGCTTTAAAAGTTGTTAACCTAATCCTTCGCAGCTTCTTCTCTGGTAATTTTGAACTGCTAACCAGAGCTTACAAAACATTTGTCAGACCAATCCTAGAATACAGCTCGCCTGTATGGAACCCACATTGCATATCTGACATCAACACAATTGAAGGAGTCCAGAAATATTTCACAAGAAGAGTCCTTCACTCCTCTTCTCACAACAAAATACCTTACTCCGCCAGACTTGAAATTCTTGGTTTAAACAACTTACAACTCTGTCGTCTCCGTTCCGACTTAATTATAGTTCATAAAATCATATACCAAAATGTCCTACCTGTTAACGACTACTTCAGCTTCAACCGCAACAACACACGAGCACAAAATCGACTTAAACTAAATGTCAACCGCTCCAAACTTGACTGCAAAAAACACGACTTCAGCAACAGAGTAATCAACGCCTGGAATGCACTACCAGACTCTGTGGTTTCTACTCCTAACCCCAAAACCTTTAACCTTAGACTATCTACAGTTGACCTCTCCCCCTTTCTAAGAGGTATGTAAGGGCCATACGTAAGCGCACTATTGTGCCTGCCGTCCCTGTCCTATTGTCTACTTTTTATCATTACTTATCTATTGTTTTATATGTACAAATTATCACCCTATAATTGTTTGACCAATACATAAATTAAATAGATAAATAATGAAAACTTACATAAAAAATTACAGGAGCAGCTCTGGCACAGCTGGTTAAGACACCGACTAGAGGGGAGAATATTCTAGATTTAGTTTTTACGAATGGGAATTGGGTTTCAGAGGTCAAGGTGGGAGAAAATGTAGGTTGCAGTGACCATCTATGTTTGCGGTTTGATGTAAAAACTGATTGTGAGCAATCCTATACCGCAACCAAAGTATTGGATTTCAGAAAAACAAATGCAATGGGGGAATATTTAAATAATGAATTAAAGTGGAGGGATAAAATGGCAGGAGCGAGCACCCAGTGGACTGTATTAAAAAAGGCCATCTTAAAAGCCACTGAACTGTATGTAAGGCAAATAACTAAAGGTAAAAGGAAGAAGAAACCGCTATGGTTTAGCAATGATGTAAGGGCTATAGTCAATGCAAAGAAGGCTGCCTATAGGAGGTATAAAGAGTCTGGAAGTATAGCTGACAGAGAGGTGTATAAAATGAGACAGAAGGAGGAGAAACCGATAATATATGCTGCTAAAGCCTCAAAAGAGGAAGAAATTGCCAAATCTTTAAAGAAGGGAGATAAAACATAAGGGCAGACTAGATGGACCAGGAGGTCTTTTTCTGCCGTCAATCTTCTATGTTTCTATGTTTCTAAGGAATTATATTTATATCTTCTTGGAAATCATGTGAACTGCTTTCACTTGTGCATAGTTTTAGGAACCAGACTGAAGTGCATCAAAATGCTCCTTTCGCTCACTTCTGCTTTTCTGCCTTTAAAAAGCATCAGGATGTGGAGACCAGGAGACCAAGGGAATTGATAGAGAAGAATATTGGCAGCTCAGGGTTGAAATAAAGAGTCCTTGCTGATTTTTGAGCTTGGTTGTTTACTTGCTGATGTTTCTTTTTAAAAAAAAATTAAAATTGAAATATATACATTTAAAAAAGAACAATACACAAAAATATACATAAATACAGCATAAAAGCAAACATTAACACAAACACGTTACAAAACAACCAAAAAAAAGAAAGAAAAATAGAAAATGGATCTCTAAATGTCGATGTTTCATTACCCAAATTGTGGTGATGATGTTATTTATTTATTACATTTGTATGCCGCCCCTCTCCGTAGACTCGGGGCGGCTCACAACACAAAAAAAACAGTTCCTGACAAATCTAATAATTTACAATTTAAAATTTAAAATAGTTTTTAAAAAACCATTTTTAAGCAGACATACCTACAAACATACCATACATAAATTATATAGGCCCGGGGGAGATATCTCAGTTCCCCCATGCCTGACAACAAAGGTGGGTTTTAAGGAGTTTACGAAAGGCAAGGAGGGTGGGGGCAGTTCTAATCTCTGGGGGGAGCTGGTTCCCGAGAGTCGGGGCTGCCACAGAGAAGGCTCTTCCCCTGGGGCCCGCCAACCGACATTGTTTAGTTGACAGGACCTGGAGAAGGCCCACTCTGTGGGACCTAATCGGTCGCTGGGATTCGTGTGGCAGAAGGCGGTCCCAGAGATATTCTGGTCCGATGCCATGAAGCGCTTTATAGGTCATAACCAACACTTTGAATTGTGACCGGAAATTGATCGGCAACCAATGCAGACTGCGGAGTGTTAGAGTAACATGGGCATATTTGGGAAAGCCCATGATTGCTCTCGCAGCTGCATTCTGCACGATCTGAAGTTCCCGAACACTTGTAGAGAGCGTTGCAGTAGTTGAACCTTGAGGTGTTACCTAGTATGGGTAATGAAATGACAGCAAGAAATCAACCAAGATTAGAGGGACAACCAAGGACCCATCAGAGTAAAACAAATTAAAATCTTATCTACTCTACCCGTCTGTCCAAGCTTGAGAATAATACACAGGCTGGGGTTTGTACATGGAAAAGGGTTCTTGAGAAGAGGGGAAAAAATCTTGAACACCCGGTTCTTATGCAGAAAAGTTCATAAGTAGAGGTGTTCTTAAGTAGAGGTACCACTGTACATTCTATCAGGAGGAGAATCATATAGGAATTACTCCATGGTGTGTGCCTCCAGAAGCAAAGGAAGATTATCAATCCCTTATCCAAAGAACAGCAGACCAAGGGACAAATATATCTTAAGTCTCTGTCTGGAATTCAGGATCCCTCTTATGGAAGTACAGGTATACAGTAATACGAACTTAATTGGTTCCCGGAGGAGGTTCGTAAGGCGAAAGTTCGTAAGTTGAAACATTGTTTCCCATAGAAAACAATGTAAAATGAATTAATGCGTGCAAGAAAAAAACGCAAAAAACCGCCACCGTCCGGCTGTCACCTTTTGAAACAGCCGTGGGGCTTCTCGGTGTCCTCCCGAATCTGAACGCCAAACCCAAAATTTTGCCGAACTTCCAGGTTCGGCGTTCGGGAGGCCGCAAAGAAGCCCCGCCGCCCGACTGTCGCCTTTTGAAACAGCTGGGGGGCTTCTCGGCATTCTCCCGAACGCCGAAACAGGACGTTTGGCAAAAGTTCGGGGTTGACGTTTGGGTTCAGGAGGACACCAAGAAGCCCCGCCGCCCGGCTGTTAGCTTTTCAAAAGAGCCGCGGAGATGTCGGGCCGGTCGGGAGGCTGGAAAGGAGGTGGGGAATCCCAATAGGGAATTCCATGGGCGGAGCTTTGACGTCACAAAGGCGTCCTTCCTGGCCAGCTGAACTTATTCCCATCACAGTGCTTTTTGGGGGGAAGGAAGTTGAATCAGATTTTAATTTGCTCAATTCTATTCAGTGTTACTTGCTTTGTTCGCTGGCGGGAACATTTGCACAATGAGGAAACAAGAGAAATACAAGTTTTGCATTTCTGCATTCGGCTTTTGCTTTTCCTTCCGCACAGCCTCCCATTCCTGTGTCACTGTACCGTTTTTCTGAGCAACATCATACAGATAACATGACGCGTAAGCACCATTGTGTAACATCATCTTTGCTCGTCTCTTTGTAAGCTCCATTCTCTTTACAGAGCACCGTTTTCTTGCTCTCACAGAACGCGGGGCAATTCTCGGGAACTTCCATTGTATAATATCTTCTACTTCTTGCTAATTTCTCTATAAACGTCTGCTACAAGATTCGGAGCCGCTAGTTTGAATTGGCCCTGCGAATGTCTGGAAGTCCCCAGTATTGTTGTTTTGAAACTAACAACAGTGAGAAAGCCAGCAGAAGTAGCAACGCACACAAAGACAGGAAACCTAAATTCCAATCTGCAAGTTGCTGAACTGTAATTTTGGAAGTGACAAAAGCAGAGGAGCATTACAGTGATACCTTGTCTTATTTATTTGTTTGTTTGTTTGTTTGTTTGTTTGTTTGTTTGTTTTGTCCAATACACAATGAGGGTTTTAGTGGGTATATATTCGACACAAAATGTAACCCTTCCCTGGTACAGAGCTGAAGGGATTGGATACTGTAGCCTAGAGGATAATTCTCTGCCTTACAAGGCAAAGGTTGCAGGTTCAAGTCCCAGTGGGTATGGCTAGCTGATGAGGCCAAAATAAGGCCAAAATAGATCTATCCTAGTCTCCCTTAATTTTCAAATTCAGCTTAAACATGTGACATATATATATATATATATATATATATACACATACATACATACATACATACATACATACATACATACATACACATAGTAAAATACATAATGAAGGTTATAGAGGAGATACTCATAGTAAAATATATCTAAGAAAGAATAGAAAAGAAGATATAGTAATAGAATATATCAATGAAAGAATAGAAGAAGAGATATATTTATTTATTTATTTATTATTTGGATTTGATATAGGAATAGAAGAAAGGTATAGGAGAGCAATAGGACAGGGGACAGAAGGCACTCTAGTGCACTTGTTTGGTTCCGGGACGAGGTTCTTAAGGTGAAAAGTTTGTAAGACGAAACAATGTTTCCCATAGGAATCAATGGAAAAGCGATTAATGCGTGCAAGCCCAAAATTCACCCCTTTTGCCAGCCGAAGCGCCAGTTTTTGCGCTGCTGGGAATCCCCTGAGGCTCCCCTCCATGGGAAACCCCACCTCTGGACTTCCATGTTTTTGCAATGCTGCAGGGGAATCCCAGCAGCACAAAAACGGGCGCTTCGGCTGGCAACGGAAGTCTGGAGGCGGGGCATCCCGGCCGCGGGTTCGTAAGGGGAAAATAGTTCGGAAGAAGAGGCAAAAAAATCTTAAACCCCGGGTTCGTATCTCAACAATTTCGTATGATGAGGGGTTCGTAAGACGAGATATCACTGTACTTTCTTAATCTTCCTTGTTTCTCAATGATATTTCTTGACCAGAGGGTTTTTTTGTCTTCTTTTTCTTCAATTTCTTTTCTTTCATCTGTTCTAGCTTGCCTGCATCTGATCTTAGCATGCTGACCTTATTGTCCAGCCTGATCTGGTGCCCTGGTGGCCTTTTTTCCCTTGCTTGTTTATTTTACACCCAAGGTGTTCAGTTATAACTGCAGCCATGCTGTACATTCATTGGTCAGTTGCTTTCTTGCAGTGAACTGTTGCTTATACAGTATTTGATATTACAGTATTGGCATATTTTAATACTTGTGCTAGCTGTTTGTTTGTAACAAGCTTCATTGCTGGCAACTTTATTCTGTTGTTTTTGTGCTGTTCCTAAATGTTCAGCTATTCTTTGTTTCAATACTTCATTTTTAGTTAGAGAGCTTTGTTCTTTCTGGGGAAAAGACGGAGGAAAGGGTATTATAGGAACATAGAAACATAGAAGACTGACGGCAGAAAAAGACCTCATGGTCCATCTAGTCTGCCCTTATACTATTTCCTGTATTTTATCTTAGGATGGATATATGTTTATCCCAGGCATGTTTACATTCAGTTACTGTGGATTTATCTACCACGTCTGCTGGAAGTTTGTTCCAAGCATCTACTACTCTTTCAGTAAAATAATATTTTCTCATGTTGCTTTTGATCCTTCCCCCAACTAACTTCAGATTGTGTCCCCTTGTTCTTGTGTTCACTTTCCTATTAAAAACACTTCCCTCCTGAACCTTATTTAACCCTTTAACATATTTAAATGTTTCGATCCTGTCCCCCCTTTTCCTTCCATCATCCAGACTATACAGATGGAGCTCATGAAGTCTTTCCTGATACGTTTTATGCTTAAGACCTTCCACCATTCTTGTAGCCCGTCTTTGGACCCGTTCAATTTTGTCAATCTCTTTTTGTAGGTGAGGTCTCCAGAACTGGACACAGTATTATTCCAAATGGGGTCTCACCAGCGCTCTATATAGCGGGATCATAATTTCCCTCTTCCTGCTTGTTATACCTCTAGCTATGCAGCCAAGCATCCTGCTTGCTTTTCCTAATGCCTGACTGCACTGTTCACCCATTTTGAGACTTATTATTTCTCATCTATTGAAGAAATGGAATCCAATAAGCCTAATACTGGAAAAAAAAATTGTACAGTGTACTAATGTTGATTACTGTATAACACAAGTAGAATTTGCAGCTCTTGTCTGACTGAGGAACATAATTGCAGCAGTATTTGGATACTTATACTTTTCAGACTATAGAATTGCTGTCCATATGTGCTCATTAACTCTAACCAGATTGTCGTTATGATGCTGCCAGAGAAATACCGGTAGTTGGGCATTGTGACAGAAATATTCCACTTGAGAATGGAGATGTTTTATGTTTTCCAATAGTGACTTTGTAAGTCACACAATGTAAGAAGAAAAGGTTTCTCCATGTCAGCTGCTTCATAGTTCAATTTTTGATGGGAACTTAAATTAGAAAAATAATAAGCCGGACACAAAAAACTTTGGAATAAGTTAAGTCCATTAATAGAAAACTTAGAACTAAGACGCCTTAAACATGATCTAAGTATTGCCCACAAGATTATAGGCTGCAATGTCCTGCCTGTCAACGACTACTTCAGCGTCAACCACAACAACACAAGAGCACATAACAGAACCAAGCTCAATATTAACCGCTCCAAACTTGACTGTAAAAAATACGACTTTAGTAATAGAGTTATTGAAGTGTGGAACTCATTAATGGACTCCGTAGTATCATCCCCTAACCCCCAACATTTTACCCTTAGAATGTCCACGGTTGACCTCTCCAGATTCCTAAGAGGTCAGTAAAGGGTGTGCATAAGTGCACTAGAGTGCCTTCCGACCCCTGTCCTATAGTCTCTCCTATATTCTCTTCTATCCCTATATCTTTCTTCTATTCTCTCATTGATTATTTTATCCTATACTCTCTCTTCTATTCTTTCTCTAATTCTATTTCCTCGAAGGTGTCCTCTATTACCTTCATTGTGTATTATTGTGTATTGGACAAAATAAATAAATTCATAAATGGATGGATGGATAGATAGATAGATAGATAGATAGATAGATAGATAGATATTATTTATTTATTTACTGGATTTGTATGCCGCCCCTCTCCGGAGACATACCACACATGAAATTGTAAAGGCCCAGGGGGGAAAGAAAATCTCAATTCCCCCATGCCTGGCGGCAGAGGTGGGTTTTAAGGAGCTTACGAAAGGCAAGGAGGGTGGGGGCAAGTCTAATCTCTGGGGGGAGTTGGTTCCAGAGGGCCGGGGCCGCTCTTCCCCTGGGTACCGCCAAGATAGATAGATAGATAAATAAATAAATAAAATTGCTGTCTATAGCATCACTCCACAACTCAGCCTCATAACCCTTGTATAATAAAATGATTTAGCAATGAAATCCTCCGTTCCAGATAGAAACAAACCCACCTCCTACCCAATAAATTATTCTTTCTCTCCAGCAAAGTGTCATATAGTGCATCGACTGAGCTTCCAAGCCAAATGTGGGTTTGGTTAGTTTCAGAGCTGTGATTAACTGGTGACACAGTGTCTTATTAAATGATCTACATGCTGGGTATTTTTAAATCTTTTGCAGTTTTCCTGGAGACAAAGGGACAACACAGGATTTGTTTGGAGCCTAAAGGAGCTTCCACTCCCAAGGAAAATACAGTGGCACCTCTACTTACAAACACCTCTACTTACGAACTTTTCTAGATAAGAGCCGGGTGTTCAAGATTTTTTTTGCCTCTTCTCAAGAACCATTTTCCACTTACAACCCCGAGCCTCCGAAACTGTAATCGGAAAAGGTAGGGAGAAGCCTCTGTGGGGCCTCTCTAGGAATCTCCTGGGAGGAAACAGGATGGAAAAGGCAGGGAGAAGCCTCCGTGGGGCCTCTCTAGGAATCTCCTGGGAGGAAACAGGATGGAAAAGGCAGGGAGAAGCCTCTGTGGGGCCTCTCTAGGAATCTCCTGAGAGGAAACAGGGCCGGAAAAGGTGGGGAGAAGCCTCCGTGGGGCCTCTCTAGGAATCTCCTGGGAGGAAAAAGGATGGAAAATGCAGGGAGAAGCCTCTGTGGGGCCTCTCTAGGAATCTCCTGGGAGGAAACAGGGCCGGAAAAGGCGGAGAGAAGTCTCCATGGGGCCTCTCTAGGAAACTCCTGGGAGGAAACAGGGCCAGAAAAGATGGGGAGAAGCCTCCATGGGGCCTCTCTAGGAATCTCCTGGGAGGAAACAGGGCCTCCACCCTCCCTGTGGTTTCCCCAATTGCACACATTATTTGCTTTTACATTGATTCCTATGGGAAATATGGCTTCTTCTTATAAACTTTTCTACTTAAGAACCTGGCACGGAACAAATTAAGTTCATAAGAAGAGGTAAATCCTGCAACTTCCTAAATTGACCTGGCAGAGCAATGTTCCTGTGATTGGTTGGTGAGCAACTTTATTGTTTGTTTATTTGAGTTTGCATGAAAACTAGAGCCAACTAACAAATTTCATTATTACATTTGAATTCAGCATGTAAAATTCATTAAGAAATGGCGCATTCCATTTCTGAAACTAAAAAAAATTGAAAATTTGTAGAACAGTGAATTATCTGACTATCTCCTTTAGTGAAGTTTAAACCAATGGTTAAATTCAAGAAGAATCATTTCCCTATGGACCAGTGTAGGAATCTGATTTAGAGAAAAAAGGAGAATAGAGTAGAATAGAGTAGAGTATAATAGAGTAGAGTAGAATAGAGTAGACTAGAGTAGACTAGAGTAGAATAGAATAGAATAGAGTAGAGTAGAATAGAGTAGAATAGAGTAGAGTAGAGTAGAGTAGAGTAGGGTAGGGTAGGGTAGGGTAGGGTAGGGTAGGGTAGGATAGGATAGGATTATTATTATTATTATTATTATTATTATTATTATTATTATTAATTGGATTTGTATGCCGCCCCTCTCCGCAGACTCAGAGCGGCTAACAACAGCAGTAAAACAATATATTTTATTATTTATTATTTATTTATTATTTAGATTTGTATGCCGCCCCTCTCCGAAGACTCGGGGCAGCTATAACAAAATCCAATACTAAAAAACAGTTAAAAACCCATTATATAAAAAACCAGTCATACATAGAAACATACCATACATAAAATTGTAAAGGCCTAGGGGGAAAGTATATCTTAGTACTGTATATCTTAGGATAGGATAGGATAAAATAGATAGAATAGAATAGAATATAGAATATAGAGTGTCAGGTTTTTTGGCAGCTGCATCACACTGCTGGCTCATATTTAAGTGATTGTCCACTAGAACTCCCAAAAATCTCTCAAAGTTACTACTATGGAATTGGGAAGTGGAAATGTTGCATAAAATTTTAGAGGAGGGGGTAAAATGTTACAGCACCAATTTAGTAATTTAATTAATATATCAAAAGGATAGGGATCCCAAATTCAGTCTTAAATAGACAGCATGGTTTATATGGCTCTTTTTATCATTCAGATTATTTGCAACCTAATTCATGCGCTTAACAGCAAATGTACCAACAAACCAATTTGGAAATTCCATTTGAATTAGTTCCTTGGAGGTTCACCACCTTCAATTTAATTAAGATAACGTGAAAAGCCTTCCTTCTCATCACACCGAATAACGCGGAAGACATAAAATCAGGCAGCAGCCTGCTTCTAGAAGTATATTAGTTAAGCCTGGTAATCATATTTGAAAAGACACTAATAGTGAAATTAAACAGTGGAAATATGTTGCATTAGGTTGTTATAGTAACAGGCAGAACACTTTCATAAGAATTTGTAATGCGGAGTCCTGATTTCTAAGGAGAGGTTCCATTGGAAAATGTGTAGGGCTGAATCGTGAGAACAGGGGGGTGATATTGTGTATTCGTACTGCCCCATTGGGGGACACAATGGGTCTTCTTAGAAATTAATAATTGCTAAGAGTACCCCCCCTCCCCAATTGGTTTGTCTCTCTCTTTAACAAAAGAGATAGCGAGAGAGATTCACAAAATGAGTTTGCATGAGATGATAATGATAATGATAATGATAATGATAATATAATAAAATAATAATAATAATAATAATAATAATAATAATAATAATAATAATAATAATACTGAGCTGCTGCAAAAAGATCGCACAGACTGACCACAAGCATAGACATGATGCTGTGGCACAGATGATCCACTGGAACTTGTGCCGGAACTACCATTTCCCAGTGGCAAAGAACTGGTGGGATCAAAATGGTCGAAAATGAGCAAGCAAAACTACTGTGGGACTTCCGACTTCCGACTGACCGAATCCTGAAGCATAACACACCAGACATTGTGATCGTGGAGAAAAAGAAAGTATGGATCATCGACATCGCAATCCCAGGAGACAGCAGAATTGAAGAGAAGCAGCTAGAGAAATTAGTGAAATACGAAGATCTAAAAATCGAGCTGCAACGACTCTGGCATAAGCCCCTGAAAGTGGTCCCAGTGGTCCTTGGCAGCTGGGCGCAGGGCCAAAGGATCTCAGTGGACATTTGAAAACCATTGGAATTGACAAAATCTCCATCTGTCAATTGCAAAAGGCCGCTTTACTGGGATCGGCAAACATAATTCGCCGCTACATCACACAGTCCTAGTGCTTGGGAAACGCCCGACTGGTGATGAAATACTAAATCCAGCATAGTGATCTCGTTTGCTGTGTTGTATTGACATGATGATGATGATGATGATGATGATGATGATGATGATGATAATTATTATTATTCTGCCTCTCATCCAACTCAAATGAGCCATTTGTGGGATATTTATGGGGCGAGCAATCAAAAATGTCAAACTAGTGACCACAATGTTCTCCATTGTGCTCCATCAAATTTGGAATCCTGTGTCCAGTTCTGGAGACCTCACCTACAAAAAGATATTGATAAAATTGAACGGATCCAAAGACGGGCTACAAAAATGGCGGAAGGTCTTAAGCATAAAACTTATCAAGACTTCATGAACTCAATCTGTAGAGTCTCGAGGACAGAAGGGAAAGGGGGGACATGATCGAAACCTTTAAATACAAGCTGGTAAATTCAACTCTGAATGTAGAGGAGTGATTTTGTTGTTGCCTACGTTTCAAAAAGAGAGAGATCTGATTCAACACATAGCCGACTCTCTTCAGTGTAAATCTTGGAAATAATTGCATGTTGAATTTTTTTTTAAAAAAAGCAAACTGAGATTTCAGCCCAAATTGCTTATGTACAAAGACAATAGTATGAATTGCTACTTTTTTTAAAAAAAGACATTTGGTATTTTTTATTATTTTTCTGTATAGTACTCTCAAAGAATGATTATAACTCTAGCTGTGCCAAACATTTGATTCCTCCTGCATTGTGTTGAGGCTTGTACCGAACTCCAGAAAGTTCACAGAGATGATTCAAATCAAAAGAAACTGTCACTGAAGAGATATAAGAAAGGAGTCACATTTACAGAAGGAAGGGAAAAAGAAGAGGTTTGTGTTGATCCGGGAAAAAAACTTCTTTCCGAGAATGAAATGATGAAGGAAAGGTTTGTTAAGCATCTTTAAAAAAAATACAATTTTGTGCACAGTAAATGGAAAAGAAAACAAACACACACAAACAAACACACAAATAAATAAATCTTACAGTCTGGGCTACAGTTTTAACTCTACCTACAAACGCTTCTACTTACAAACTTTTCTAGATAAGAACCAGGTGTTCAAGATTTTTTTGCCTCTTCTCAAGAACCATTTTCCACTTACAAACCCGAGCCTCCGAAACTGTAACTGGAAAAGGTAGGGAGAAGCCTCTGTGGGGCCTCTCTAGGAATCTCCTGGGAGGAAACAGGGCTGGAAATGGTGGGGAGAAGTCTCTGTGGGGCCTCTCTAGGTATCTCCTGGGAGGAAACAGGGCCGGAAAAGGTGGGGAGAAGCCTTGGTGGGGTTTCTCTATGAAACTCCTGGGAGGAAACAGGGCTGGAAAAGGCAGGGAGAAGCCTTTGTGGGGCCTCTCTAAGAATCTCCTGGGAGGAAACAGGGCTGGAAAAGGTGGGGAGAAGCCTCTATGGGGCCTCTCTAGGAATCTCCTGGTAGGAAACAGGGCCGCAAAAGGCAGGGAGAAACCTCTGTGGGGCCTCTCTTGGAATCTCCTGGGAGGAAACAGGGCTGGAAAAGGCGGGGAGAAGCCTCCGTGGGGCCTCTCTAGGAATCTCCTGGGAGGAAACAGGGCCTCCACCCTCCCTGTGGTTTCCCCAATCGCACACAATTATTTTCTTTTACATTGATTCCTATGGGAAAAATTGCTTCTTCTTACAAACTTTTCTACTTAAGAACCTGGTCACGGAACGAATGAAGTTCGTAAGTAGAGGTACCACTGTATAGCGGTGGAATGTTCAGGTGCTTCTCAGTCAAATATTGATTTGGCTCACTTGCTCTCCTGCCGGCTGCAGAGACAGTGCGGCAAGTGTCAGGACTTTCTCCCGGCCTTTCTCCTCCCCCTCGACTGGGCCGACCACGCCTCTTCCCAACCTCCCTCCCTCCTCCTCCTCTTCTTCCTCCTCCTCCTCCCATCTCCTGCCTCCCGACAGGCCGACAGCTCCCTGGGGTTCGCCTTCCTCCGCCCCCACCAGCTCCCAGCTCCTCCTCCTCTTCTCAGAAGATGTCAGCCAGGCGGTGGCGCGGAGGCTGGGGGAGTGGGGAGGAGGTTTCCCCTCTGCCTGCCGCCAGCCCTCTCCCCTTTCCAAAGAGTGTCGGGGTGAACTAAGGCTCTCTGGGCAATGGGCGCAACAAGAGGGGAGAGCCGTTCCACCTCCGAGCCCAAAATACCCGCCCCGGTGCACGCAGCTCCTCCGCCTTGGATGCCTTCAGCTTGGGCTTTGTTTCTCCCCCCCCCTGGCAAGAAGGTGGGCTGCCTGGGGCTGAGTGGATTTCCCCGCCTCGGGAATGGCGCTGCTAGCAAAAGGAAGTGGGGGAATCCCGGGGCGGAGCTTTGACGTCATGGGATTTTTTGCACGCACAAGTTTTGTTGCCTCTGCATCAGCCAGAGAATATATTATTATTATTATTATTATTATTATTATTATTATTATTATTATTATTATTTATTGGATTTGTATGCCGCCCCTCTCCGCAGACTCGGGGAAGCTAACAACAATGACAAAAAACAACATGTAACAATCCAATTTAATAAAACAACTAAAAACCCTTATTATAAAAACCAAACATACACACAAACATACCATACATAACTTGTAATGGCCTAGGGGAAGGAATATCCTAATTCCACCATGCCTGGTGACAAAGGTGGGTCTTGAGTAATTTGCGAAAGACAAGGAGGGTGGGGGCCATTCTAATTTCTCGGGGGAGTTGATTCCAGAGGGCCGGGGCCGCCACAGAGAAGGCTCTTCCCCTAGGTCCCGCCAAACGACATTGTTTGGTCGATGGGACCCGGAGAAGGCCAACTCTGTGGGACCTTATCGGCCGCTGGGATTCGTGCGGTAGACCGTTTTCATATGTTTAAATGTTTAACATTGTGCGTTATTACATGCCTTAAGAATGCATGCTTGTCATATAGCGTTTACTTGAAAAGTATACATTGTTAAAATAATGCTTCCTCCTGTATTCATTGACATTCCTTATTTTTCTCTAGAGTGTGATTTTCATAAATGTGCCTATTTTCCATCAGATAATGTATCACCATGTTTGGAATGGAAAGATACTTATTTCATTCAGGAATATTATTAGCAGGAGGGAAAACATTATTTTTCTACCCATTCTCATTCATTCTGAAGGAACAGAATTTACTTTAAAATGTTTTTTTTCCCCTTCTGCAGGAGAAAACAAATAAGTGAAATCTTCATTGTTTGAACGTGGTATTTTTGGAATCCCATGCTGTCTGTCTGTGAACATTCTCACATCTTTCATGCTAAAGTTTGCAGACTGCCTGGCGTCTCATCATTCTATGAAATGCCAGAGGATCTTGAGACAACTTAAGTTTTCATTAAAACTAATTTTAATATTCCATGCTAATGAAAATTAATACAAAGGCAAACGAACTTTAAGCGTTTGTTAATATAACAATTTAGCTAGCATGATGTCTGCAGCAAAGCAGATATATATATAATTATCTGTTGGCTGGTTGGTTGGCTTTCTTGCTTATTTCACATGCTATGAAATGACTCCGGGCATTTTGCAATAATGCCATAAATGCTATAAATACAGTATTTTTCAGAGTATAAGATGCACCTTATTCCTTCCTAAAAGAGGTGGAAAATTTGGGTGCATCTTATACTCAGAATATAGCTTTTTTCGAAGCTTTTTTTCAGTCCTAACTAGATGCTAAGGATCTTCCCAATTGTTACTTGCAGACATTTTCATTGTTACTCTCTCCAATGAATTATTATTATTATTATTATTATTATTATTATTATTATTATTATTATTATTTAGATTTGTATGCCACCCCTCTCCGAAGACTCGGGGTGGTTCACAACAAGAAAAAAGTACAAATCCAATAGTTTAAAACAATTTAAAACCCCTTAATATAAAAAACAGTCATACATCTCAGACAAACCATACATAATAATGGAAACGGCCCAGGGGAATCAATTCCCCCATGCCTGACGACAGAGGTAGGTTTTAAGGAGTTTACGAAAGGCAAGGAGAGTGGGGTCAGTCCTAACCTCCGGGGAGAGTTGGTTCCAGAGGGTCAGGGCCACCACAGAGAAGGCTCTCCCCCTGGGTCCCACCAGACGACATCGTTTAGTCGACGGGACCTTATCGGTCGCTGGGATTCGTGCGGCAGAAGGCGGTCTCGGAGATATTCTGGTCCGATGCCATGAAGGGCTTTATAGGTCATAACCAACACTTTGAATTGTGACCGGAAACTGATCGGCAACCAATGCAGACTGCGGAGTGTTGGTGTGACATGGGCATATTTGGGGAAGCCCATGATTGCTCTCGCAGCTGCATTCTGCACGATCTGAAGTTTCCGAACACTGTTCAAAGGTAGCCCCATGTAGAGAGCGTTACAGTAGTCGAACCTCGAGGTGATTGAGGCATGAGTGACTGTGAGCAGTGACTCCCGGTCCAGGTAGGGCTGCAACTGATGCACCAGGTGAACCTGGGCAAACGGCCCCCTCGCCACAGCTGAAAGCCCTAAGACTTTGCAGGCTTTTTTCATTGGTCTACTTGCTCCGAATAAGTTTCTTTCCAGCCCTAACAAGATGCTACCAATGTTCCCAGCTCTTACCAGTTTGCAGGCACTTTCATTGTTACTCTCTTCGAATAACATTTTTTTAAACCCTAACTAGGGAATAAAATAATGTGGTGAAGCTGACCAGACTAAGGGGACTGGAGGCTTAAACATATAAAGACATAACATATAAAGAAAACATATAAAGAACGGTTGCTGGAATTAATTTAATTTTAATTTAATTTATTGTATTTCTGTACAACCCAACTCCCGAAGGACTCTGGGTCGTTTACAACAGCATATAGAAAATACATTTTAAAACATCATAAAATATTTTAAAAGAGTTAAAAATAACATACATAAATGTCATTCAAGCCAGACTGCACAATTACGAGACCAATAACCCCAAGCCTGCCAGAAAAACCAGGTCTTCAATGCTTTCCAAAAGGCCAATAGAGTGGGGGCAGTCCAGATTTCAGGTGGTAGTTGGTTCCAGAGAACCGGGGAAGCCACAGAGAAGGCCCTTTCCCACGGGCCCGCCAGTTGACACTGTTTAGCTGATGGGACCTGCAGAAGAGCAACTCTGTGGGATCCATTTATTTATTATTATTTATTAGTTGGACTTGTATGCTGCCCCTCTCCGGAGACTCGGGGCGTCCACGAGTCTTAAAGTTGCCAAGTTTGGGGACCCCAGACTAGAAGGTCCCTTCCAACTTTGTTACTCTAGTAGTTCTAATTCTAAAATGAGAATGTAAAGTCTTTGGGCAGAAATTCATAAATGCTTCTATTAAACATTTATCTTATCATTTTAAAAGAAAATGCTAATATTTCATAAACCATGTTTTTCCATTTTCCCCCCAAAAGAAATAACCAGTTTCTTTCTTTATTTTATTTATTTATTTATTGGATTTGTATGCCGCCCCTCTCCGCAGACTCGGGGCGGCTAACAAAGTAATAAAACAGTATATAACAATAATCCAATACTAAAAACAGTTAAAAACCCATTATATAAAAACCAATCATACATACAGACATACCATGCATAAAATTGTAAAGGCCTAGGGGGAAAGAATATCTCAGTTCCCCCATGCCTGGCGGCAGAGGTGGGTTTTAAGCAGCTTACGAAAGGCAAGGAGGGTGGGGGCAATTCTAATCTCTGGGGGGAGTTGGTTCCAGAGGGCCGGGGCCGCCACAGAGAAGGCTCTTCCCCTGGGTCCCGCCAAGTGTGATTTATATGGCTCCCCTGTATTTTCATACATACAGTTGGGGAACTGAAGGAAATATAGGCTTAATAAAAATAATAATAACAGCATTCCTCCCAGGTGTTAGTAGCAACTTTATTTGGAAAATTCATTAGCGCAATTGCAATAATCAAAATTGAAATCCATTTGACAAAACCCTTTCCAATGCGTACCAAAAATGCAATATGGGAATTTTTAGTGAAAAATCTCCGAGGTCAAATTTCTTTCAGCTCTCCAGCACATAATTCTCAGCCAGGAAAGCAATACAAAAACAAAACTCCAAAGCATTTTGAATTGCTTCAGACATTTTTTAACTTTTTAATATCGCGTTGTTTACTGTAAAAACATTAACTGCTTCAGATATGTTGCTTTTATAACGTCCCCAGAGCGCATTACAATTCGCAATTCCCTTATATTGCGAGCAAGCTTTGTGGCATATCGCTCTGTTATAACCATTGGAGGCAAAACATTTGCATAGAGACCTGGTTTTTATGCCTGTCATGTGGAAGGGGCATAATTATTAGCAGTGGGCATAAATATTCTCTTGCCTTTCTCGTTACCAAATCTCATTTGAATTTAAGAAAACAGAAAAATGGTTTTGAAATGATTAAGATAATCATTTTTTTCTTTAAAAAGTTTTTTTCTTTAAAAAGATTATTTTATTTTATTTATTTATTTTGTCCAATACACAATGAGGGTTTTAGTGGGTATATATCTATATACACATAGTAAAATACATGATGAAGGTTATAGAGGAGATACTCATAGCAAAATATATCTAAGAAAGAATAGAAAAGAAGGTATAGTAATAGAACATATCAATGAAAGAATAGAAGAAGAGATATAGGAATAGAAGAAAGGTATTTATTTGTTTGTTTGTTTGTTTGTTTGTTTGTTTGTTTATTTATTATTTAGATTTGTATGCCGCCCCTCTCTGAGGACTCAGGGCGGCTCACAACAGAGAAAAACAAATCATAAATAATCCGAGTAAGTTTAAAACATTTAAAATTTAAAAGAAAACCCCATATACTAACAGACACACACACAAGCATACCATGCACAAATTAAACATGCCCAGGGGGAGATGTCTCAGTTCCCCCGTGCCTGACGGCACAGGTGGGTTTTAAGGAGTTTACGGAAGGCAGGAAGAGTAGGGGCAGTTCTAATCTCCGGGGGGAGTTGGTTCCAGAGAGCCGGTGCCGCCACAGAGAAGGCTCTTCCCCTGGGGCCCGCCAACCGACACTGTTTAGTTGACGGGACCCGGAGAAGGCCAACTCTGTGGGACCTAATCGGTCGCTGGGATTTGTATAGGAGATATAGGAGAGCGATAGGACAAGGGACGGAAGGCACTCTAGTGCACTTGGACTCGCCCCTTACTGACCTCTTAGGAATCTGGATAGGTCAACCGTAGATAATCTAAGGCTAAAGTGTTGGGGGTTTGGGGATGACACTATGGAGTCCAGTAATGAGTTCCACGCTTCGACCACTCGGTTACTGAAGTTGTATTTTTTACAGTCAAGTTTGGAGCGGTTAATATTAAGCTTGAATCTGTTGTGTGCTCTTGTGTTGTTGTGGTTGAAGCTGAAGTAGTCGCCGACAGGCAGGACGTTGCAGCATATGATCTTGTGGGCAATACTTAGATCTTGTTTGAGGCGTCTTAGTTCTAAACTTTCTAGGCCCAGGATCCCTCTTTTTTCGCAGGGGATGCGTTCCAAGACCACCCGTGAGAAACGAATTTCCGTGAAGTAGGGGAAAGATGTTTTTTATGTATTTAATAAGTATTTGGACTTTTAAAACCCACCCTTTGCATGAAACAGTCATTCTATAATGTTTCTCAGCTGGAACTACATGTGACATCCTACCAGTTTCTTTAAACCATCTTTCCAAGCAGCCTCCAAGTTTTCAGTTTCTTTCTCCAATCTAGTGCACTTGTACTCGCCCCTTACTGACCTCTTAGGAATCTGGATAGGTCAACCGTAGATAATCTAAGGGTAAAGATGCATTTCTTCGCTCAACTTTACTTTCTCTATGACCCTATAATATTGCCCTTGCAAGTTATTGTTTAGTCTATGAAGAACACTGTTCAACTCTGAGAAGGATCTTGGAGTCCTAGTGGACAACCACTCAAATAGGAGCCAGCCGTGTGCAGCAGCTGCCCAAAAAACCAACACAGTTCTAGGCTGCATTAACAGAGAGACAGAATCAAGATCACACAAAGTGTTAATACCACTTTATAAGGCCTTGGTAAGGCCACACTTGGAATACGACATTCAATTTTGGTCACCACGATGCAAAAAGGATGTTGAGACTCTAGTAAAAGTGCAGAGAAGAGCGACAAAGATGATCAGGGGTCTGGAGGCTAAAACATATGAAGAACGGTTCTAAGACTTGGGCATGGTTAGTTGAATGAAAAGAAGGACCAGGGGAGACATGATAGCAGTGTCCCAATATCTCAGGGGTTGCCACAAAGAAGAAGGAGTCAACCTATTCTCCAAAGCACTTGAGGGTAGAACAAGAAGCAACAGACGGAAACTAAACAAGGAGAGAAGCAACTAGGAGAAATTTCCTGACAATTAGAACTGTCCTGACAATTTCCTGACAAGTTAGAACAAATAATCAGTGGGACAGCTTACCTCCAAAAGTTGGGAATGCTCCAACACTGGAAGTTTTTAAGAAGATATTGGATAACCATCCTTCTGAAGTAGTGCCCTTCATGGCATCAGACCAGAATATCTCCGGAACCGCCTTCTACCACACAAATCCCAGTGACCAATTAGGTCCCACAGAGTTGGCCTTCTCCGGGTCCCGTCAACAAAACAATGCTGTCTGGTGGGACCCAGGGGAAGAGCCTTCTCTGTGGCGGCCCCGGCCCTCTGGAATAAACTCCCCCCCCCCCCGGAGATTAGGACTACCCCCACCCTCCTTACATTTCGCAAACTCCTAAAAACCCACTTTTGTCGCCAGGAATGGGGAAATTGATTCCCCTCGGCTGCTCCGTTTTATCTATAGTTTGTTTGAGTTGTATGAGTGTTTTTAATCAAGGGTTTTAAAACTGTTTTGCTTTTGGATTTGGATTTTTTTATTCCTGTTGTGAGCCGCTCCGAGTCTTCGGAGAGGGGTAGCATACAAATCTAGGTAGGTAGGTAGGTAGGTAAGGAAGGAAGGAAGGAAGGAAGGAAGTAAATAAGTAAGTAAGTAAATAAGTAAGTAAGTAAGTAAGTAAGTAAAGAAGTAAGTAAGTAAGTAAGTAAGTAAGTAAGTAAGTAAGGAAGGAAGGAAGGAAGGAAGGAAGGAAGGAAGGAAAGAAAGAAAGAAAGAGAAGGGAAGGGACCTTGGAGGTCTGTCTGTCTGTCTGTCTGTCTTTCTTTCTTTGTTTCTTTCATAGAAACATAGAAGACTGACAGCAGAAAAAGACCTCATGGTCCATCTAGTCTGCCTTTATACTATCCTAAGATAAAATGCAGAAAATAGTATAAGGGCAAACTAGATGGACCATGAGGTCTTTTTCTGCCATCAGTCTTCTATGTTTCTATGAAAGAAAGAAAGAAAGAAAGAAAGAAAGAAAGAAAGAAAGAAAGAAAGAAGGAAGGAAGGAAGGAAGGAAGGAAAGAAAGAACGACAGACAGACAGACAGACCTCCAAGGTCCATTCCAACTCTGTTGTTGTTGCTGATGATGATGATGATGATATTATTAAGACCAGCCTTGACAGAGGTGGCATCACCAGCAGGTTGCTACCAGTTTGTGTGAGCCAGTCCAAACCAGGAAGAACCCACCTGGGCATTCCAGCTCGCCAAAACCATAAAGGAAGATACTGAAACTAGGGCAAGACCCACCTCATCATTATAGAGAGCTTCTGAACGCTGCCCATTAATGTTTCTGCTCTTCTGGCAGCATTCGTCAAATTGTAGACATTGCTTAAGGGCACAAGCTATAGATTTCTCTTTGGATTGTAATGATTAGCAACCCTGAATTCTAAGATGCCAAGGGTGATACTCTACCAACAGAACAATGGCTTTATCTTTGAGCAGCTCGACAGTGAAGAACGGCACAAAGCTTTAAAAAGTCAGAATTGAGAATAAAAATGTTAGTCGTGCTTTCGGTGTCCTTGAAAACACAGCTACTGCCCACTAATGAGACAGACAAAATTTCTGCTCTCACCTAAAAAAAGGCAGTGAACTCAAAACGGCAGAGAAGGAGGGAAATGTATTGTGGTACATGCAAACACACATCTAAGTAAAATCTGTATTAATGTATTTATTATTTTTATTTATTTATTTATTTTGTCCAATACACAATGAGGGTTTTAGTGGGTATATATCTATATACACATAGTAAAATACATGATGAAGGTTATAGAGGAGATACTCATAGTAAAATATATCTAAGAAATAATAGAAAAAAAGATATAGGAATAGAACATATCAATGAAAGAATAGAAGAAGAGATATAGGAATAGAGGAAAGGAATAGGAGATATAGGAGAGCAATGGGACAGGGGACGGAAGGCACTCTAGTGCACTTGTACTCGTCCCTTACTGACCTCTTAGGAATCTGGATAGGTCAGCCATAGATAATCCAAGGGTAAAGTGTTGGGGGTTTGGGGATGACACTATGGAGTAACTGGATTTTACTCATTCTGCCTATCCTGCCTTTTGATCATTGAGGAAATTTCCTTCTTTCAAAAAATACAAGTTTCTTAGAATATTAGACTTTCTTTCCTAAAGACCCAAACAGGTTTTGTTGCAGCCGTATGGAATTGCAAAATAGATAGCAACCTTGCTGTTCACAAATCTTATTTCCTGTGGGGTATTCCTTTATTCTTAATTTGAATGTCGGTCATTCTCATAGGAACACTATTTAAATTTTCAAATTTCAGGTGGGAAATCTAAATTAGATTTTAGAAAGCTGGCGCAGATACCCAAACGGAGCTCTTCTCAACACCATCTCTCGGCTATGGCGAGCGGGGCGTTTGCCCAGGTTCGCCTGGTGCACCAGTTGCGGCCCTATTTGGACAGGGGGTCATTGCTCACAGTCGCTCATGCCCTCATCACCTCGAGGTTCGATTACTGCAACGCTCTCTACATGGGGCGACCTTTGAAAAGTGTTTGGGAACTTCAGATCGTGCAGAATGCGGCCGGGAGAGCCATCGTGGGGCTTCCTAGATTCGCCCACGTTTCTGCAACACTCCGTGGGTTGCACTGGCTGCCAATCAGTTTCCGGTCACAATTCAATGTGTTGGTAATGACCTTTAAAGCCCTACATGGCATTGGACATTTGGACCAGAGTACCTCCGGAACCGCCTTCTACCGCACGAATCCCAGTGGCCGATAAGGTCCCACAGAGTTGGCCTTCTCCGTGTCCCATTGACTAAACAATGTTGTTTAGCGGGCCCCAGGGGAAGAACCTTCTCTGTGGCGGCCCCGGCCCTCTGGAATCAACTCCCCCCGGAGATTAGAACTGCCCCCAGCCTCCTTGTCTTTCGCAAGTTACTTAAGACCTACCTATATCGCCAGGCATGGGGTAACTAAGACATCTCCCCCAGGCTTATTATATTTCATGTTTGATGTGTATGTGCTGTATGGTTTTTAATTGTTGGGGTTTTTATATATTTTATTATTAGATTTGTTCCATTGTTATTCTGTTTTTATTACTGTTGTGAGCTGCCCCGAGTCTTCGGAGAGGGGCGGCATACAAATCTAATAAATTGAAATTGAATTCCTTGCCCAAGAATAAAATCAAGATGAAAAACACTTTCCTTGTCTTTCCAAACTATTTCCCTGGACAAGTTTATGATTCAAGGAAGAAGATTGACCTTCTGTTCCCTTCCATCCACAGTCTCTTAGAATGGTGCAAACGAAACCCCTAAAAACGAATCCGTATCTTCCTCACAAATGAATACAACATAATATACAGAACTAAAGAAAACAAACCTACAATTCCACATACTAGATGCAAATACTTAATATTAGGTCGCTTGATAGTGATAGTCAACAGTACGGTTGACAAATTATGTCTTCTACATAACAAATAAATATATGTATCTAGTGAAAGAAAATATTAATTGATGATAAACAAATAATTATATAGAATAGAATTTTATTGGCCAAGTGTGATTGGACACACAAGGAATTTGTCTTTGGTGCAGATGCTCTCAACGTACATAAAAGAAAAAGAGACATTTGCCAAGAATCATGTGGCACAACACTTAATGATTGTCATATTTATGTGCAAATAAAGAACTCTACTGAAACTGAATATGTTTTATACGTTGTTCAAGTTTATTTGTTAATTTGTCTGTTTTTCTTGTTTTTTTCTTTCTTTTTTTCCCTCTGTACATTTTGTTTGTTTAACTTTTTTTCTTTTCTTTCTATTTTTATATGTAGAAACTTAATAAAGATTTTTTTAAAAAAAAATGGTGCATTCTATAAAATTTATTTTCAGGAATATGAGAAATTCCTAGTGTGACAATTACTCCCATTGTTATATTGGATGTGCTGCTGTGTCTCCAAGGAATGGGGGATAATTTTCTTTCTGTTCAATTAAGGTACTATACATTTATTTACTAAGGCCTCCGGGGTCCACAGGAAACGTGGCAGCGGTGAAATATTACTTGAAGACTAAGGTCTGACATATGTGACCCATGGAACTCTAAATGTCTGCTTTGACCTTAGCAGAGGCATAGTGTATTTATTTTAGAGTTGAATAGGTAATTTATTTATTTTATTTTATTTATTTATTATTTATTTATTGGATTTGTATGCCGCCCCTCTCCGTAGACTCGGGGCGGCTAACAACAGTAATAAAAACAGCATATAACAATCCAATATTAAAACAGTTAAAAAACCTTATTATAAAACCAAGCATACATACAGACATACCATGCATAAAATTGTAAAGGCCTAGGGGGAAAGAGTATCTCAGTTCTCCCATGCCTGGCGGCAGAGTTGGGTTTTAAGAAGCTTACGAAAGGCAAGGAGGGTGGGGGCAATTCTAATCTCTAGGGGAATTGGTTCCAGAGGGCCGGGGCCGCCACAGAGAAGGCTCTTCCCCTGGGTCCCGCCAAGCGACATTGTTTAGTTGATGGTACCCGGAGAAGACCCACTCTGTGGGACCTAACTGGTCGCTGGGATTCGTGCAGCAGAAGGCGGTCCCTGAGAGAATCTGGTCCGGTGCCGGTTATAGGTCATAACCAACACTTTGAATTGTGACCGGAAACTGATCGGCAACCAATGCAGACTGTGGAGTGTTGGTGTTACATGGGCATATTTGGGAAAGCCCATGATTGCTCTCGCAGCTGCATTCTGCACGATCTGAAGTTTCCGAACACTTTTCAAAGGCAGCCCCATGTAGAGAGAGTTACAGTAGTCGAGTAACGCAGAAGGAGAGCCTGCAAATTTCTGAAAATTGTCATTAAGTCTCTAGGTAGTAGAAAAATAGTTTTCCCACTATTATAGATTAGCATAGACAGGGAGAAAATTTTCAAATATTGTGAAGGGTAAAGCTTGGCTATCCTTTTCAAAGTGGTGATAAGTCTCAAATCCAGAAGGAAATATTTGCCGTAGACGCACCTTAGTTTTTGGGGTGGAAAATAGGGAAAAGAATCTGCTTACCAGGTATTCCTCTGGCTAGCATCCTTAGCCAAAATATTATTTTATCCCCTGGTTAGGGCTTTTAAAAAAACTTTATTCGGAGAGAGTAGCAAGGAAAGAGCTTGCAAGCCGGTAAAAGCTGGGAACCTCATTAGCACCTGGAAAGAAACATTCGGAGCAAGTAGAGCAATGGAAAAAAACCCTGCAAAGACTTAGGGCTTGGAAAACATTCCTCGCAGAGAGTAAGAATGAAAGGGCTTGCAAGCCAGTAACAACTGGGAACAGATTTAAACTTAATATTAACCGCTCCAAACTTGACTGTAAAAAATATAACTTCAGTAACCGAGTTGTCGAAGCGTGGAACTCATTACCGGACTCCATAGTGTCATCCCCAAACCCCCAACACTTTACCCTTAGATTATCTACAATTGACCTATGCAGATTTCTAAGAGGTCAGTAAGGGGCGAGTACAAGTGCCCTAGAGTGCCTTCCGTCCCCAGTCCTATTGCTCTCCTATATCTCCTATACCTTTCTTCTATTCCTATATCTCTTCTTCTGTTCTTTCGTTGATATGTTCTATTACTATATCTTCTCCTCTATTCTTTCTTAGATGTATTTTACTATGAGTATCTCCTCTATAACCTTCATCATGTATTTTACTATGTGTATATAAGATATATACCCACTAAAACCCTCATTGTGTATTGGAATAAATAAATGAATGAATGCATGAATGCATGAATGCATGCATGAATGAATGCATGAATGTATGAATGCATGAATGAATGCATGAATGTATGAATGAATGCATGAATGAATGAATGAATGCATGAATGAATGAATGAATGAATGAATGAATAAATAAATAAATAAATAAATAAATAAATAAATAAATGAATAAATAAAATCATTAGCACCTGGTTAGGGCTGGAAAGAAAAAAAAGCTACATTCAGTGTATAAGATATACCCAAATTATCAACCTCTTTTAGGAAGGAAAAAGGTGCATCTTATAGTGCGCTAATGTACTCGCCCCTTACTGACCTTTTAGGAATCTGGAAAGGTCAACCATGGAGAGTCTAAGGGTAAAGTGTTGGGGATTAGGGGATGACACTACGGAATCCGGTAATGAGTTCCTGAAGCCATGGTGCCTTTGACCATGGTTTGTTGAATATATTTCTCTTATTTCCCAGGAGGCCTTCGCTAAAGCGACAAATCATTTTGCAAGTCAGCCTTCCTAAGATTCATTTGTGTGTTTTTGAAAAAGCAATTGTCTTTCATAAACTGCATTTCTTCTGAGAGGAGTTTTGGTGAAAGATTTATCTTCTTCCCACGCTATGGAAATAGAACGAATAAGAACCCCAATGTTTGCTTTTAGGCAGAATCAAAGCACACTTCCTAACCCTCTCTCTCTCTAACTTAATGTCTCTTAGTTTCCTGTTCGTCTAATTTGGGCAATGAGGTCGCACAATGCATTTATTTCTTTTTCTCATTGTTGAATTACCATCCCCCCGCCATTAAATGAAGTAGACAGAAATAAACACCATATTTACCAAAGGGAAAGTGTAAATCTAAATTTAAAGGGAAAAAATAGGCTAAAAAAGTGTTATCAGCAGAGTTTGAAATTAGCTATAACATTTTCTCCTTTTCTTTTGCAGTGGTTGATGGTGTTTTTGCAGGGCATTAACCCTAACCCAACCCTAACCCAACCCTCAATGAAATAGAGTTTGACACCCCTCTTCGAGGGTTTTAAAAGTTTTCTCCCTCATCCTACATGCAATATTGCATTGGCAGTTCTGTGTTAGCAAAAACTTCAGAAGAGAAGGATTTAGGGGTCGTGATTTCTGACAGTCTCAAAATGGGTGAGCAGTGTGGTCGGGCGGTAGGAGAAGCAAGTAGGATGCTTGGCTGCATAGCTAGAGGTATAACAAGCAGGAAGGGGGAGATTGTGATCCCCTTGTATAGAGCGCTGGTGAGACCCCATTTGGAATCCTGTGTTCAGTCCTGGAGACCTCACCTACAAAAAGATATTGACAAAATTGAAGGGGTCCAAAGACGGGCTACAAGAATGGTGGAAGGTCTTAAGCATAAAACGTATCAGGAAAGACTTCATGGACTCAATCTGTATAGTCTGGAGGACAGAAGGAAAAGGGGGGACATGATTGAAACATTTAAATATGTTAAAGGTTTAAATAAGGTCCAGGAGGGAAGTGTTTTTAATAGCAAAGTGAACACAAGAACAAGGGGACACAATCTGAAGTTAGTTGGGGGAAAGATCAAAAGCAACGTGAGGAAATATTATTTCACTGAAAGAGTAGTAGATCCTTGGAACAAACTTCCAGCAGACATGGTAGATAAATCCACAGTAACTGAATTTAAACATGCCTGGGATAAACATATATCCATTGTAAGATAAAATACAGGAAATAGTATAAGGGGAGACTAGATGGACCATGAGGTCTTTTTCTGCCATCAGACTTCTACGTTTCTACGTTTCTATGTTAATAGTTTATATTTTTCACACAAATCCCCTTGGACTTTTATCTCCAACTAAAAGTCCCCAATGTCCCAGCTATTTCTAATGGGGAAGGTTTTTAAGGCTCTGCTTACATTGTCCATTTCTGTCATTTTTACAACTCTAATTATATTGTTTTTCACAGGGATGTGCAATCTTTGGCAAGTTTAAGACTTGTGAACCTCAACTCCCAAAATGCGGAGTTGAAGTCCACAAGTCTTAAACTTGCCAGGGTTAGACACTCATGCCAAATGTGCTACTATCTCTGAGAGACTATATTTTAGGGAGAGATGATGCCTTCCAGCTCATGAACTTTCCAGAATAATGCTGCTGGAAATAGAAGGATTAACCAATCTGGTCCAACTCAAACCCAATAGGCAAAACATGATTGGCTAGTCTGTGGCTCACCATCACTGTTTGAACTCAGATTTATTTTTATTTATTTGTCAAAATGTGTACAAGATATTATTATTATTATTATTATTATTATTATTTATTAGATTTGTATGCCGCCCCTCTCCGTAGACTCCGAAGATAATAGGTATGGTATAAACATAAACAAAAGCAAGTAGATATAGGTAAGTTTAAGTAGGTATAAGTAAATTTGGATAATGGGACAGTAGGACAGGGGTGGAAGGCATGATGTACACCTGTTGCAGACCTCTTAGGTATGGGGTAAGGTTGAGTGTAGACAGTCTAAGGTTAAAGTTTTTGGGATTTGGGGAAGGAACCACAGAGTCAGGTAGTGCATTCCAGGTGTTGATCACTCAGTCCTAAGTTCACTAATTATAGGCATGCCTTATTAGAAGGCAAAGAAGAAGATATTTTAAAGACGAGGTTGGACAACAATTTGTCTGTAATGGTATAAGGTTTTCTGCCTATTCAGGGGATTGGATTAAAAGACCTCCAGGTTTTATTTTCTCTTCTCCTCTCCTCTCCCCTCTTCTATAACAACAGCAACAACGGCAATTTCCTCCTCCTATTTATTGATGGTGTTTTTCCAACTCCATCAGGTGGGTTGGGCTGAGAGAGGGACTAATAATAATAATAATAATTTATTAGATTTGTATGCCGTCCCTCTCTGAGGACTTGGAGCGGCTCACACAAGTAAAAACATCATATCCAAATCCAATGTTAAAACACTTTTAAAAACCCTTAGTAAAAACAATCATACAACCCAAACACACCATACATAAAGCCAAGGCAGCTAAGGATATATCAATTCCTCCATGCCTGGCCACATAGATGAGTTTTCTAGCTGACTAGCTGCTCCCTCCCTCCCTCCCCATATTAGAATTGGAAGGGACCTTGCAGGTCATCTAGTCCAACCCCCTGCCCAAGCAGGGGACTCTACACCACTTCATACAAATGGCAGTCCAGTCTCCCCTTGAAAGTCCCAAGGGTTGAAGGGCTTACAGCCTCCACAGGCAAGCTATCTATCCACTGGTTGATCACTCTCACCATTTATTTTATTTTATTTATTTATTTTGTCCAATATATAATACACATTGAAGAGAAAGATATGTAAAAATATAAGTAAAGAAAAGAATAGAAGATAAGATATAAAAGTATAGGTGAACATATTTGAAAGGAAGAAAAGATAAATGAGATAAGGAGAGACAATTGGACAGGAGACGGAAGGCACACTGGTGCACTTATGCACACCCCTTACTGACCTCTAAGGAACCTGGAGAGGTCAATCGTGGATAGCCTAAGGGAAAAATGTTGGGGGTTAGGGGTTGAGTCAGGTAATGAGTTGCACGCTTCAACAACTCGGTTGCTGAAGTCATATTTTTTACAGTCAAGTTTGGAGCGGTTAATATTAATTACCATCAGAAGTTCCTCCTTATTTCCAGGTTAAATCTCTCTTTGTTCCTGTTTAATTCTATATACTACTACTACTACTACTACCAATAATAATAATAATAATAATAATAATAATAATAATAATAATAACAACAACAACGACAACGACAACAACAGAACAACAACAATAATAATACGAAATCCAGTATAGTGATCTCGTTTGCTGTGTTGTATTGACATAATAATAATAATAATAATAATAATAACAATAATAATAATAACAATAATAATAACAATAATAATAACAACGACAACAAAACAACAACAATAATCATCCCACATCTTCTTAAAAACTTCCAGTGTTGGGACCATTCACAACTTCTGGAGATAAGCCGTTCCCCGGATTAACTGATTTTCTTCTCTTCTCGGATCCTCCCCACCCCCCAAACGATGTCTTCCTTACAATTTTCCATCCTTGGGTTTCCGCCTCCCTCCATAGTCCAGAAAAGGACATTTGCGTCCTTTCCAGAGCGCCTCCTTCGATCACGAGCCTGTTGCTTTAACAGGTGGGAAACGGAGGAAAAGAGAGAAACCCAAGGGCGTGGCTAGCGGCCAAGGGGAGGAGCTCCCACCCTAAAAGCCACAGGACCCCACTAAATACTTCTCTGCACCCCCCCCCCTCCACCCCCACCACCCCCAATCGCCCTCTTCTTGCACGGGAGCCAACCAAGGTAGCGCATCCTTTTCCTCCGCTCCAACGGTGGGCAAAGATGGCAAAAAAGAGTCCAGAGCTCCGTTATCTTTTTTTGGAGGGGGGATACTTGGCACCGGGAGGGGTCGCGGGAAGATGGGAGGAGGGCGAGGGGGGGTGTTTCCTTGGGCGCCGCCTTTGTCTACCTGACACACGGGCACAAAGAACCGAGGAGGAAAGAGGCGCGCTTGCTTTCACGCACGCACACGCGGGCGCACACGCACACGCGCGCAAAATCCTCGCCCGCCCCGCGTTGGAGCTGCGAAGCGGGGCGCAGTTTTCTCTCCGGTCCGCGAGGGAAGCCTGCCTTCCATCCTGCCTGCCTGCCTGCCTGCCTTTTTTTTCTCTCCCAGCGACATCCTTGCCTCGCCTGGGAAGAAGGACCGGAGCTTGGGTACCACCGATTGAGCCTTTAAGGCGGACCTCGGCAGGGATGTACTGAGCCCAAGGCGCCTGCTGGGCAACTCTTGGCTCCATTCCTATTCTCCTTCTTCATCTTCAGAGCCTCCTCTCTTTCTTTCTCTCTCTCTCACTCTCAAAATCAAACAGTTGTAAAAAGACTAACTGTTGATCGCTCCGGCAGGGCGAGGCGGAAAGCAAATTAAACCATAACGGGTGAGTAACTTATGGGCATCTCTAGGGAAGAGGGGGGTCGCTGGAGGATGCTAAGACTAAGAGAGAGGGGTCTTTGGGTGCTTAGCCCGGGGATAAAGGCGAGTAAAGTGGGGTGGATTTGGGCAAAGGACGGAGAACGGAGCTGCAATTTGGCTTACATGGCCCTTGTTGGGTGTGATATTTATGCCCTGTGTTATTTGGGTATCAGGCTATTATTATGTAAGCGTGCAAAGATGCAGCCTCCACTTTTGGAAGCAGTCATTCCCTCCACATGGGTGAGACTTTGGAAGAAGTATCTTGAGATCCTTAAATAAGCTTCGGCACAGAGGCAAAGAAATAACCGGCAGACGGATTTGGCTGCCGGGAGAAAGAAAAATTGAGGCTGATAATAACAGATGTCTTAGTTAACATCTCGAGAATTGGCCAGAGCTAAAGAACTGGGGAATAATCTCCTGGTTGATGCTTGAACCAGCCTTAAACTGCATCTTTAGCGGCAGAGAAGAATTGAGATATCTAGTTGAAACATTATGTCTGCAATAAGCAAGAATATTCTTGCAATCTTCCTTCTGGTTTTAATTGCCTTGTTTCCTTGGAATTCTGAGAAAAATAAGCCATGCTAACATGCACACACTGCCTTCTATAGCATGGTCATCTCCAAGGTATAGAACCAAGGGTTTCTGCTATCTTGGTCAACCTAGCTGGTTGGAGTGATAGAAATTGTTTTGGACAGCATCAGAAGGGCTGGGGTGATTTGTAATTGGTATTTGTCACAGCAGCTCTTCAACAGATGGTTGAAATAAGCCTTGTAGCCTTCATCTGGGGTGCAAAACATCTCAGTCTTCAGTCTCAGTTAAATAAGGATCATATCTTACCACTTCTCTCTCTTGTGTAAGAGACTTGTGTGGGTGAGAAGGAGGAAAAATAGGAATTAGCAAGTGCCTGTGATTTATATTGTCCCCTTTTCAGGAGGAAAAATCAAGTTTCCATTTTTAGAAAAGTAGAGGAACCTTTTGGTGAATCAAGATAATCAAGCAAATCTGAAGATTTGCCTTCTCAATTATTTGGTGTTCAAAGGGGGGGGAAACTCTTAATCTCATTTCACACACACACACACACACACACACACACACACATAAAAACATGTCCATCCATTACTTTCTTCTTCCCTTACCCCCAATTAATTTGGCAAATATTTATTTCAGAGCTGTTTGGGTTCCATGGAAGCTAGGCTGGTGCCAAAATTAATAATTTCTCCAGTAATTTAAGAAAGAAGTGAAACAATGACTGTTTTCTATGAGTTTAGACGATTATTGCATTTTGTTTTGTCTTTTAAATTTGCACTGATGATTGGAAATGAATCAAAGGGACTAAGCAAGCAATCTACTTTTTCAGGAGACGAAAGGGTCTTTGGTTGCTTCTCAGATATTTTGCATTGTTTAAAAACAACCCACATTGTGGGTTTGAACATGATCTCAGCTAATGTTAGAATCCTCCCTTTGAGACAGACTCAGGCTCCTCCCATCACCTCATTCCACTTCGAGTTCACACTCCTATTTTAAAAGAATTACTCACAAGCTTGTGGTTCATGAGAACTTGCTGTGATACCAGATAATGGCTTTACATTTCTATTCTTGCTGTCTGAGCAGAATCGGGAGCCCTGGTTTATTTAAAAATCTATTTGAAAGGCAAATGAGCTACAAAGCCCACAATCATTTTTAAAAAGATATTGAGGTGCTGGTGACAGAGTGGTCTGTCCTACACATTGGTAAGAAGAATCCGAATACTAAATACACACTTGGACAAACTGAACTCACAGAAGACCCTCACTCAGTCAAAGAACTTGGAGTACAATGTCGTTTGGCGGGCCCCAGGGGAAGAGCCTTCTCTGTGGCGGCCCCGGCCCTCTGGAATCAACTCCCCCCAGAGATTAGAACGGCCCCCACCCTCCTTGTCTTTCGCAAATTACTTAAGACCCACCTTTGTCGCCAGGCATGGGGGAGTTAAGTTATCCTTTCCCCCTAGGCTACTACAAGTTATGCATGGTATGTTTGTGTGTATGTTTGGTTTTTTATAATAAGGGTTTTTTAGTTGTTTTTATTAATTGGATTGTTCATGTTGTTTTACCACTGTGGTTAGCCGCCCCGAGTCTGTGGAGAGGGGCGGCATACAAATCCAATAAATAATAATAAAATAATAATAATAATAATATCTAGCCATCTGGATAGTTTTAGACCAAGATGGTTATGGATGCATGGATAGATGTGCTATTCCCTTCTAAAGAACGTGATGCTATTCTTTCTTAAATGACATAACGACCAGTTCTGCAGAGGAATCACTGAGTCTGTCATCTGCACCTCTATCACTGTCTGGTTTGGTTCTCCAACCCAACAAGACCAACACAGACTTCAGAGGGGAATCAGAACTGCAGAAAAAACAATGGCTGCCAACCTGCCTTCCATTGAGGACCTGGATACTGCAGGAGTCAAAAAGAGGGCGGTGAAAATATTGACTGACCCCTCGCATCCTGGACACAAACTGTTCCAACTCCTACACTCAAAACGTCGCTACAGAGCACTGCACACCAAGACAGCTAGACACAAGAACAGTTTTTTCTTGAATGCCATCACTCTGCTAAACAAATAATTCCCTCAACCCTGTCAAACTATTTACTAAGTCTGCACTACTATTACTACTAGTTTTTTCTCATCATTCCTATCACCCATTTCTTCCCACTTATGACTATATGACTGTAACTTGTTGCTTGTATCCTAAGATTTTTATTAATATTGCTTCTTCATTGCTTATTTGACCCCTATGACAATCATTAAGTGTTGTACCTCCTGATTGTTGACAAATGTATATTTTATTTTATGTACGAGAGCATCTGCACCAAGACAAATTCCTTGTGTGTCCAATCACACTTGGCCAATAAAGAATTCTACTTCTACTTCTAAATAAAAATTGCCTACCTTTTCAGTGCTGGACACTGACGTATTTCAACCATGGACGTATTCATGAAAGGATTTAATAAAGCTAAGGAGGGCGTGGTAGCAGCCGCAGAGAAAACCAAGCAAGGTGTCGCAGAAGCAGCAGGGAAAACAAAAGAAGGAGTCCTCTATATGGGTAAGTGGTGAGACCCTAAATCTGGATTGTGTTATTTTTGTTTGTTTTATTTTGGCACATGTCAAGAACTGGGTGGAACCAAGACAAAAAGAAAATAAATGGCTAAATGGACTTCTTTGCCTCCGTTTTCACTGAGGATAGAGAGCATTTGCCTGCCATTGAATTAGTTTTCTCAGGGAGGGAATTAGAAGAATTAAACCAGATAGAGATAAATAAGGAAGATGTTCTTGCATGCCTTTCTAAAACTAAATCCCAGCAACCGATAAGGTCCCACAGAGTTGGCCTTCTCCAGGTCCCGTCGACTAAACAATGTCATTTGGCGGGCGCCAGGGGAAGAGCCTTCTCTGTGGCGGCCCCGGCCCTCTGGAACCAACTCCCCCCAGAGATCAGAACTACCCCCACCCTCCCTGTCTTTCGTAAACTACTCAAGACTCATTTATACCACCAGGCATGGGGGAGTTGAGATAGCCCTTCCCCCTAGGCCATTACAAGTTATGCATGCTTTGTTTGTGTATATGTTTGGTTTTATAATAGGGGTTTTAGTTGTTTTTTATTATTGGATTGTACATGTTGTGTTTATTATTGTTGTTAGCCGCCCTGAGTCTACGGAGAGGGGCGGCATACAAATCCAATAAATTATTATTATTATTATTATTATTATTATTATTATTATTATTATTATTAAATGTCAACAAATTGCCAGGTCCAGATGGCATCCACCCTCGAGTTCTCAAGGGACTCAAGTGTGAAATTGCTAAAATATATAATCTTTCTCTAAGATCAGGCACTGTGCCTGAGGATTGGAGGGAGGCAAATGTAACCACGATCTTCAAGAAAGGATCCAGAGGTGATCCAGGAAATTATAGACCAGTCAGTTTAACCAAGTCATAATGTTAAGCTATCATTTGCAGTTTATTGTGAGGGCCACTATTTTATAATAACACAACCATCTGTGTTGAACTTAGGATCAACATGTTGTGTGAAGTCTTGAACTGTATCCGTGTGCTTCCTAAATCTCATTCCGTTCAGTTTCCATTGAAACAAAGAAACATAGAAGATTGACGGAAGAAAAAGGCCTCATGGTCCATCTAGTCTGCCCTTATACTATTTCCTGTGTTTTATCTTAGGATGGATATATGTTTATCCCAGGCATGTTTAAAATTCAATTACTGTGGATTAGCCAACAACGTCTGCTGGAAGTTTGTTCCAAGCATCTACTACTCTTTCAGTAAAATAACACTTTCTCACGTTGCTTCTCATCTTTCCCCCAACTAACCTCAGATTGTGACCGCTTGTTCTTGTGTTCACTTTCCTATTAAAAACACTTCCCTCCTGAACCTTATTTAACCCTATAACATATTTAAATGTTTCAATCATGTCCCCCCTTTTCCTTCTGTCCTCCAGACTATACAGATTGAGTTCATGAAGTCTTTCCTGATACGTTTTATGATTAAGACCTTCCACGGTTTTTGTAGCCCATCTTTGGACCCGTTATTGAAACTGATTTTTATTTTTCTTGGATAAACAGGGTCGAAGACCAAAGAGGGCGTGGTTCACGGTGTCACAACAGGTAAGTACATATTTGCATGTCTAGATCTAAGTCATCAATATATCTCTTGTCTGTTCTTTAAAAAGTAACTCTGGTCTAAGAAGGAAATGTCTGCAATATGATCCAAACAGCATTATTGGTCTTATTGGGAGAGGAATATTCCTGCAGAGGGGACATTTGGAGATATTAATCTGTAGTACAATTCCAGTTTCTGATGATTCAAACACATGACACACCATCTGTAGAGAATGCAAAGCCAGCAAAAGTTTGGCCCAGATTCCATATCTGGTTTTGGGCAATAACCAGCGGGCCTGCCGGCTGAGTGATTATTATCACTGCAACATATAATGGATGAGCTTCGGTGGCGCAGTGGTTAGAGTGGAGTACTGCAGGCTAATTCGGCTGACGTATTCTGCTGCCTGCAGTTTGACAGTTGAAATCCCACCAGGCTCAAGGTTAATTCAGTCTTCCATCCTTCCGAGGTATTCTGTCGGGCTCTCTGGTAGACTCCTCCCAAAAATTCACAGGTACAAATTTCAGACACACACACACACACGTTTGAAAATTCAAAACAATGTTCTTTATAATGAAAATTCACTTAACCTAAGCCCTCTTTTGGTATAGCAAAGAGCACTCGTCTCCAAACAAACTGGTAATTTGTGCAAGTCCCTTATCAGTTCTGTGATACTTAGATTGCAGCTGTGAGGCAATTCACAGTCCTTCTTCTTTCACAAAGTGAAACACACTTTGCTCTGGTTTAGTTTCAAAGCAGGGAAAAATCAGCACACAAAAGGTCAAAGTCAGCAAAGCAGTCACGAAACACAACGATCAGATAATCCTCCACAATGGCCAAACCCACAGGCTGCTCTTTATAGCAGCCTCACTAATGACCACAGCCCCACCCAACCACAGGTGGCCTCATTTTCTTTGATAATAATCTCTCAGTTGTTGTTGCCTATGCATCGCTCTCCACATGCGTGGCTGCTTATTTGACCTCTATGACAATCATTAAGTGTTGTACCACATGTTTCTTAACAAATCCATATTTTATTTTATGTACACTGAGAGCATCTGCACCAAAGGCAAATTCCTTGTGTGTCCAATCACACTTGGCCAATAAAGAATTCTATTCTATTCTATTTTATAGTCCTGTTGTGAGCCGCTCCGAGTCTCCAGAGAGGGGCAGCATATAAAATTTAATTAATAATAATAATAATTCTATTCTATTCTATTCTGTCAATTGCAAAAGGCCGCTTTACTGTGATCGGCAAACATAATTCATGCAGTCTTAGGTGCTTGGGAAGCGCCCGGCTGGTGATGAAATACGAAATCCAGCATAGTGATCTCGTTTGCTGTGTTGTACTGACATAATAATAATTATTATTATTATTCTATTCTATTCTAATTCTAAGTGCTATTGGTATTGCTAATTGATGGCACCTGGTATCTTCCTTACATTGGGAGAAGCTTTCACAATAATAATAATAATTTATTGGATTTGCATGCCGCCCCTCTCCGTAGACTCGGGGCGGCTAACAACAATAATAAACACAACATGTACAATACAATAATAAAAAAACAACTAAAAACCCCTATTATAAAACCAAACATACACACAGACATACCATGCATAACTTGTAATGGCCTAGGGGGAAGAGCTATCTCAACTCCCCGATGCCTGGCGCTATAAATGAGTCTTTCACGCCTAGAATTCCTTTGATACACTGGCAATTGTTCCAAAATTATAGTTATATACAGTAATAGCTGGTGCAGGCGTTCACAGCTGATATTTGTTGAGCTTCAAGGTTTAGTGAACATGGTCGAGAGAACAGATTTCCTGATGGCAAAATAGTCAGTTAGTCCTTGCTCAGTTACCTGTGAGCAGCATAGCAAAGCATTTTGCCTCGGATGCCGCCAATCACAGTTGCTGGCAAAACAACAGGAAGTCTCTTCTCCAGACTGTACAAACACAATCGTCCACGGTCAAGGATGGCTCAGGAATATTAAGTAGGGTCTTAGCATTTCAGTGCAATTATTAGCTGAGGGCCCCCAACAGCAGCAGATGACCGATGTACCGTCTATATTTCCAGGAACTCTTTTCTTATAAAATGATTTGTATGGCATGCCCATGTTACACCAACACTCCGCAGTCTGCATTAGTTGCTGATCAATTTCCGGTCACAATTCAAAGTGTTGGTTATGACCTATAAAGCCCTTCATGGCTTCGGACCAGAATATCTCCGGGACCGCCTTCTGCCGCACGAATCCCAGCGACCGGTTAGGTCCCACAGAGTTGGCCTTCTCCGGGTCCCGTCGACTAAACAATGTCATTTGGCGGGACCCAGGGGAGCAGTCTTCTCTGTGGCGGCCCCGACCCTCTGGAACCAGCTCCCCCCAGATATCAGAGTTGCCCCCACCCTCCTTGCCTTTCGCAAGCTCCTTAAAACCCACCTCTGTCGTCAGGCATGGGGGAATTGAAATTTCCCTTCCCCCTAGGCTTATAGAATTTATACATGGTATGCTTGTATGTATGAGTGGTTCTTTAAATTGGGGTTTTTAGATTGTTTTTAATATTAGATTTGTTTATATTGTCTTTTTATATTGTTGTTAGCTGCCCCGAGTCTTCAGAGAGGGGCGGCATACAAATCTAATTAATAATAATAATAATAATAATAATAATAATAATAATAGTAATAATAGTAATAATAGTAATAATAATAATGGTTGTCAAAGCTGCAGCTGAAATTCATTTCCGCATCTCAGAAGACATTTTTGACCTTGCTTGAGTAGCAAGTGACAGCTGGCACAAGAGCAAATTCAGATTTTCTTCCTTGGCAACTTCCTTTACAATAAAGTGCCGGTAGTCCTCAACGTAAGAGCCGGAGTGGCGCAGCAGGTAGAGTGCTGTACTGCAGGCCACTAAAGCTGAGTGTAGATCTGTAGGTCAGCAGTTCAAATCTCATCACCAGCTCAAGGTTGACTCAGCCTTCCATCCTTCCGAGGTGGGTAAAATGAGGACCCAGATTGTGGGGGCAATAGGCTGGCTCTGTTAAGAAGTGCCATTTGCTAACATTTTTATTTATTTATTTATTTTGTCCAATACACAATGAGGGTTTTAGTGGGTATATATCTATATACACATAGTCAAATACATGATGAAGGTTATAGAGGAGATACTCATAGTAAAATATATCTAAGAAATAATAGAAAAGAAGGTATAGTAATAGAACATATCAATGAAAGAATAGAAGAAGAGATATAGGAATAGAAGAAAGGTATAGGAGATATAGGAGAGCAATAGGACAGGGGACGGAAGACACTCTAGTGCACTTGTACTCGCTCCTTACTGACCTCTTAGGAATCTGGAGATGTCAACCGTGGATAATCTAAGGGTAAAGTGTTGGGGGTTTGGGGATGACACTATGGAGTCCGGTAATGAGTTCCATGCTTCGACAACTCGGTTACTGAAGTCATATTTTTTACAGTCAAGTTTGGAGCGGTTAATATTAAGTTTAAATCTGTTGTGTGCTCTTGTGTTGTTGTGGTTGAAGCTGAAGTAGTCGCCAACAGGCAGGACGTTGCAGCATATCTTGTGGGCAATATTTAGATCTTGTTTAAGGGGTCTTAGTTCTAGGCTTTCTAGGCCCAGGATTGAAAGTCTAGTCATGTAGGGTATTCATGTTGTAAGCCGTCCTGAGTCTAAGGAGAAGGGCGGCATAAAAAAGGAAATAGTATAAGGGCAGACTGGATGGACCATGAGGTCTTTTTTCTGCCGTCAATCTTCTATGTTTCTATGTTTCTCTTTCCTTTGTTCCAAAATTATTGTTATATGCAATAATAGCTAGTGCAGGCGTTCACAGCTGATATCTCTTGAGCTATCTTTTTAATATTTCCCAAAATACAGTATTTCATTCTTTCAGAATAGAATAGAATAGAACAGAACAAAACAGAACAGAATTCTTTATTGCTCAAGTGTGATAGGATGCACAAGGAATTTGTCATTGGCGCATATGTCCTCAATGATTCTATGCACAAACATTGGAGGCCACAATTTAAGTCAGTTTGACTTCTAAAGAAATTAGAATACCATCAAATGACAATGTGATATGTAAGAGTATTTTAGTCCCTCTGGGGATATTTAGGATGAGGAAGAGAAAGCAAAATTACTAAGTATCTCCCCTTAGTTTCATTATTGAAATAACTCAAAGCATCACAGGTTGTTTTTTTCCCCAAAAATTTTGTTTAAAGAGACTAATTGGCTTTTGGACATGCTCATGCTCTTTTGAACTAAACAATGTCGTTTGGCGGGACCCAGGGGAAGAGCCTTCTCTGTGGCGGCCCCAGCCCTTTGGAACCAACTCCCCCCAGAGATTAGAATTGCCCCCACCCTCCTCATCTTTCGTAAACTTCTTAAAACCCACCTCTGCCGTCAGGCATGGGGGAACTTAGATATTATTTCCCCCTAGGCCTTTACAATTTATGCATGGTATGTCTGTATGCATGTTTGGTTTTTATAATAAGGTGTTTTTTTAGTTATTTTAGTATTGGATTGGATTGTTACATGTTGTTTTTATCATTGTTGTTAACCGGCCCGAGTCTACGGAGAGGGGCGGCATACAAATCCAATAAATAAATAAATAAATAAATAAATAAATAAATAAATAAATAAATAAATAAATAAATAAATAAATAAATAAATAAATAAATAAATAAATAAATAAATAAATAAATAAATAAATAAATAAATAAATAAATAAATAAATAAATAAATAAATAAATAAATAAATAAATAAATAAATAAATAAATAAATAAATAAATAAATAAATAAATAAATAAATAAATAAATAAATAAATAAATAAATAAATAAATAAATAAATAAATAAATAAATAAATAAATAAATAAATAAATAAATAAATAAATAAATAAATAAATAAATAAATAAATAAATAAATAAATAAATAAATAAATAAATAAATAAATAAATAAATAAATAAATAAATAAATAAATAAATAAATAAATAAATAAATAAATAAATAAATAAATAAATAAATAAACAAACAAACAAACAAACAATAAAATAAATTAAATAAATAAATAAATAAATAAATAAATAAATAAACAAACAAACAAACAAACAAACAAACAAACAAACAAACAAACAATCTACTGATGGCTTTGGGAACGAACCAGATAAGGCTTTAAATGGATCCTGAACACTTTTATAATCTACTACAGCTACTACAATGTTGAAAGGACATTGGATTGGTTTTACAATGCTCAGACAGGCTGACCATCCTTTGCATATTTAAGCAAGCTTTGTCCTGCCAGAAGCTCCAGATGGAAGGCTATTTTGGAATTTCCACTGTAGCTTAAATAAATATATTTGTTTTAAAAAAAAAATTTAATTAAAATTTTAAATTGTATGTTTAATTGTATACTACCGGCAAAAGTATGCCTGTAGAGCAAGTTGGATTTCACTGAGATATGCTTTTGCAATTTTTTTTCTTTCTGTCATTTGCATGCCTAATAAAATGGCATCTTATGCCATCTATGAACATTAATATCAGCCACGGCCCTAATAGGTTGACTGGTGTGCGTGTGTGTGATAGGATTTATAGTGGGTTTATAATGGGGTTTTATAATGGTTTTACAATGGTTTTTTTTTTATAATTTGTTATTTATATTGAGTTCTTATTATTGCTGTTATATTGTATTTTACTTGTTATAAACCGCCCTGAGTACCTAGGTATTGGGCAACATAGAAATAAAATAATAAAATAAAATAAAATAAAATAAAATAAAATAAAATAAAATAAAATAAAATAAAATAAAATAAAATAAAATAAAATAAAATAAAATATATTAAAAAAAATTAAAAATTGGTGAATCGTCATGTTGGCCAGTAGTGGCTTCCAAGACCCTTTGCTACTGGTTCACATATGCACTCGCGCACACAACGCTTCTGCACATGCTCAGAAGCATCCCAGGCAGGTGGGCGGAGCCTCCGAGCACTACCAGTTCGCAGAACCGGGCCAAACCGGAAACACCCCATCGCTGAATTGTTGATTTTGGAAAAAGACACTTGGGAAATTTCCTCCCCTCTCTCACCTTTGACCTTTTCCTCCCCTACAGTGGCTGAGAAAACCAAAGAGCAAGTATCAAATGTAGGAGGAGCCGTTGTCACCGGAGTGACAGCCGTAGCCCACAAGACGGTGGAAGGGGCTGGAAATATTGCGGCAGCCACCGGCTTTGTCAAGAAGGATCAGTTGGCCAAACAGGTGGGTGGAGCTATAGATATTTGCAAAAATGTGGATTCCAAATGGCGTATTTTCTCTTTGTGTAAGGGTTGGTGTTGGTTTCGGAAAGGCTTTGCCTAAATGCTTACCTATTTTTCTGTGCTAACTATATTGTAGGTCAGTGTTTCCCAACCTTGGCCTCTTGAAGACATCTGGACTTCAACTCCCAGAATTCCCCAGCCAGCATTCGCTATGGAGACAGGGCATTCGCTGGCTGGGGAATTCTGGGAGTTGAAGTCCAGATATCATCAAGTTGCCAAGGTTGGGAAACACTGGTGTAGGTAAACCCACTGCCGACAATCACTGTTTATATTGGTTACTTGCTAATTTCCTACCATTTCATCCTACTTGACTCAGTTACTCATTACTCACTGGAGGGATAAGCACAATGCAAAACCTCAGGATGACACAGTAGATGCATCAAACCAATACACTGGGGAACAACAATTCTTGTTTTCAACTAACATTTGGCCTATGGATCCAAATATAATCTCCGGGGGGAGTTGATTCCAGAGGGCCGGGGCCACCGCAGAGAAGGCCCTTCCCCGTGGTCCCGCCAGCCGGCACTGCTTAGCCAACAGGACCTGGAGGAGGCCGAACTTGTGGGATGTGACCGGCTGCTGGGACACAGAGGCAGAATACAGTCTCGTAAGTAGTCTAGTCCTATGCCATGTTGGGCTTTATAGGTAATAACCAACACTTTAAATTGTGTTTGGAGACCAAACCCATAACAGCTCGCACAGGTGTATTCTGGACTAACGGAAGTTTCCAAACCTAGCCCAGTGGTTCTCAATTTTTTCTTTACCATGGACCCCCAGCATTGTGGCCACATGCTCCCAAGACTTAACTCAAGATTCAAATCATAACATTTCCACAAGCCTTCCTCTAGACTCTTGTGGCCCCCAGGGGTCCACAAACCACGTGTTGAGGACACCGCCTTAGCCTAGTACAGTGTTTCTCAACCTTGGTTTACAATTAAATTGAAAGTCTAGGGTTTACAATGAAAGTGGAAAAGCAGGGTTGATAATTAAAAAGCAGTGTTTCTGTTTTAACCTACAGTAAATATATACTATTTTATTTAAAGAAGAATTTTATAGTAAATCATTTGTCTTAAGAGGGTTGCTTTTGCACTTCCCTGTCATGTTGTTGGTTTTTTTTAAAGCAAATATTGATTAAAGACTACATGGAAAAAGGTGCTTTGGTATATAAACCACTTAGAAGCATTTACAACTAACATGTCGCAAATCGCTGGAGATTGTGATGAAAAGCTGTTAGGCAGAAACCACCATGTTTTATTGCTTGGAGATCTCTTTCTGTATCCATCAGACAGGAGGATTTATTCACTTGTCCTCCAAAGGTTTTTGAAAGCACATTAGCCGCTTAGCAAAAATAGAGAAAAACACAATACTGTCAAACTTGTGCACTGCTTGTTTCTGGGGCTTAGTTCTTACTATTGATGGAAATTGATATTGGGATTTTTACCACTTCACACCACAGATCTTTTAAGTGACTTGACCCTTTAATTCCATTTCCATGCTTTTCCATTTTTATTTTATACCTTTCTCTGGGTGCTTGGAGAGAAAATAAACCTCTGCCAGCGGCCAGAGAAAAGTCGGGCGGTAGGAGTGGTCGGGCGGTAGGAAAAGCAAGTAGGATGCTTGGCTGCATAGCTAGAGGTATAACAAGCAGGAAGAGGGAGATTGTGATCCCCTTATATAGAGTGTTGGTGAGATCCCATCTGGAATACTGTGTCCAGTTCTGGAGACCTCACCTACAAAAAGATATTGACAAAATTGAAGGGGTCCAAAGACGGGCTACCAGAATGGTGGAAGGTCTTAAGCATAAAACGTATCAGGAAAGACTTAATGTATAGTCTGGAGGACAGAAGGAAAAGGGGGGACACGAGCGAAACATTTAAATATGTTAAAGGGTTAAATAAGGTTCAGGAGGGAAGTGTTTTCAATAGGAAAGTGAACACAAGAACAAGGGGACACAATCTGAGGTTAGTTGGGGGAAAGATCAGAAGCAACGTGAGAAAATATTATTTTACCGAAAGAGTAGTAGATCCTTGGAACAAACTTCCACAGTAACTGAATTTAAACATGCCTGGGATAAACACAGATCCACCCTAAGATAAAATACAGGAAATAGTATAAGGGCAGACTAGATGGACCAGGAGGTCTTTTTCTGCCGTCAGTCTTCTATGTTTCTATGTTTCGGTGAAATGCTCCCTTTGCTCTGGGAAGCCCAAAGTGAATGGAGTGTATCCCTTTCTCTGGTCACTGTGGTGACTCCCTCGCGCTGCCTCCCATACACCCGGCGTGAGGTTGTATCCTGGAGCATCTGGTTGTGGAAAGGCAAAAGTGGGCGCTTAGCCCCGGCTGGATCAACTCGGTTTCAGCCAAACCGAGGAGTCACCACAGTGAAGGAAAGGCGCCGGCTGCAAACCTACAAAGTGTTTCACACACTGGCCACCGCCAATTTAGCGAAACGGAAAAAAGTCATGATACATCACGTGACAACAACATGATGCCACGAGATTGACACCCCTTGTCTGTCTACTCAAAAGTAAGCCCTACTAATTTCAGTTGGACATCAGTAAGTAAATATAGAGAGTCACATGCCCTTCAGTAAGGCAACATTCAGCAAATTCAATCAAATTAGCATATATTTTTAGGGCAAGTTGTGCGAAGAGCATTCACAAGATTTAATGCATATTTAGCACTTTTCCTTCCACCTCCTACACAATGAGCTCTTCAGGTTGCTAGTGTTCTCTGAGGAGATTGTTGTGCAGTTTATTTGTCGGACATGTGATTTGCTCTGGGCTGAAGCGAAAATGATTGATGAAATTTTTCAAGGATGCTGCACATCGACTTTACAGAAAAACCTTTCGTTTTAAAAATGGGAGGTCAAGTCGCAGCGAAAGCTTTCTGAAACTTGCAGGCAGAAGAAACACAAAAATAACTGCCCCCTATATGTTATGGTTAGCTCTGGCCCAGCTCCTGCCCCAAGGAATGTGGAGGTGGAGGTGGGGGAAACATCCACGTGCCGCAGGCCTGTTTTGCTCCCGATGGAATCTGTTGACGAAGCCTCCTCTGATCAAGGAAGCGTGAGTGACAGGGAAGAGGGGAGTTTGGCAGACAGCCCAGAAGGAGATCAATCATCTGTATCATCCTTGGATTCTGAACAAGAATTAGTGACACATCCACGCATGTGTAGAGTGATGCATAGGAGACAACAACTGAAGGATTATTACAAGAGAAAATGAGGCCACCTGTGGTTGGGTGGGGCTCCAGTAATTAGTGCTACAGATAAAAGAGCAGCCTGGTGTTTTAGCGTCATGGCAGTTTATCTGATTCATTGTTTCGTCAAGATCGTGGTTTTTGTGCTGTTCAGGATTGTGTGTGGACTCTCTAGACTTTAGAATTGGACTCAATTTCCCAGTTATTGGGTGAGCAATTGGACTCCATTTAACCTGTGCCTTGTGTGTACCAGAAAATCCCTTTGACATTTAAAAAGGGAGCTGCTTCTGTTTTTCTGTTGATAAAGACTTTTGGGTTTTCCTTCTATCATGTGGTGTGTGTCTTTATGGACTAATTACCCTGTAATTACGGGCGGTTGAGACACTATATGGGTGGGGGAAGGAAAATCCAACTATTAAAAGTCAAAACTTGGACTTTAATAGGACTCTGTATTTGATACCGCTCAGTTATTCTATATTTCAACATTGTCTCGATCTATAACTTGATAAAATCATGGCTTCCATGAATAGCCCTATTTCTGTATCATGACTCCAGTTCTTAAAACGCTCTGCGCTGTTTTTTTAATTTTTAGTGGATACAACAAAATTATTGCCAATTTAGTTTATTTTCACCCGATCAAAATCTGATGTTTTCTCTTTTGAAATTATGTTGGTTGTTGTTATGGAAATAGCCTTACAAAGACTATTGTAAGTCTCTACAAGACTGAATCACATTTGTAATTCTGAACATTCATTTCAGAATAAACTCACTTCCAAGAAATAACACATGATATTACAACCCACAGTCTATCTGTGTCTTAATTTATATTTGAAGATGAAGCATTTGGACCCCAGCCTTAAGATTTTGCACACAAACAGTCCCATTGTCTTTAATGTATCTTATTCAAAAATGCATGTTAGTCTATTTTCGTAGGGTATTCTGTTTCGAGGGGAGGAGTGAAGGGCTCTTCTGGTGAAATATCTTTGGACATTTTCAAGGGTGTTGATGTCCGAGATGTGGTATGGGTTCCAGACAGATGAGCAGTAGTCTAGGATGGGTTTGGCAAAAGTTTTGTAGGCTCTTGTGAGTAGAGTGAGGTTGCCTGAGCAGAAGCTGCGTAGGATCAGGTTAACAACTCTAGAGGCTTTTTTGGTGATATTGTTGCAGTGGGCTTTAGCACTTAGGTCATTCGATATTAGTATTCCAAGGTCCTTTACAGAATGTGGGTTGGCAGTGAGAGATTGTTTATTCAGTTCGTATGTGCGGTTAGGATTCTTTTTGCCAATGTGGAGGGTAGAGCATTTGTTGGTTGATATTTGAAGTTGCCAGTGTTAGACCCGTCTGAGACAAAGTCCAGGTCTTTTTGGAGAGTGAGTGTGTTTTCAGTGGTGTTGAAAAGTTTCACATCGTCGGCAAAAAGAACACAGTTGCTTTCGATATGGTCACAGAGGTCATTGATGTAGAGAATGAAGAGAGTAGGACCTAGTACGCTTCCCTGGGGAACACCGCTTATGACAGGGGCGGGGGTGGAGATGGCGCTACCAATTTTGAAAATTTGTATGTGTGAATTCCATACAGGTCAGCTGTATTCTAGAATAGTTTATTTTTATTTATTTATTTATTTATTTTGTCCAATACACAATGAGGGTTTTAGTGAGTATATATCAATATACACATAGTAAAATACATGATGAAGGTTATAGAGGAGATACTCATAGTAAAATATATCTAAGAAAGAATAGAAAAGAAGGTATAGGAATAGAATATATAGGAATAGAATATATATATACATACATATACACATACATATACATATACATACATACATACATATGCACATACATATACATACACATATATATATAGGAATAGAGTATATCATGAAAGAATAGAAGAAGAATGACGAATGTTTTGTATGCTCTGGTTAATAAATCAGTGTTTCTAGAGAAGAAGCTACGAAAGACTAGGTTTACCATTCTTAATGCCCGACCCCTGTCTTCCTGTTTGGTGAACTTTTATTGTCCTCCTTATTTCCTCTCCGTAGTTGATGAGAGCTGTTAATAGATGCCGTCACTTCATGATTTCCTACCAAGGTTGCTTTCATCAGGGTGTCTGTTGAATTCTTGGTGTGTTGCTGAGCCCTTCGAATGGCTCCGTTTCAGAACGGTTGTTTCTTTGTTTGACGAAAATGATGAAGTGGGCTCAAGGGAATGGGATTACTGGTAGATATCAAAGCCAGGAAGTCAATCCATTAATTTTCACAATGCAGTACATTTCCTGGTACCATTTTGAAAGACCTCTCCTTTCAGCTTCAAATGCCATTCAAATGTGTGTGTCTTCCTATTGTGTTTTCGAACAGCACAAAGGTCTATTAACTTAACTATCCAGAAATTCTGTGAGTTTCAGTAGTATTCACACTCCTTTTTCCCTCCTACCATTAACTTTCAGTGATATTCATTATGCTTGGGCAAAGGGAATGTCTCATTAGACCACTGCAGTAATAGATAGGTGGTGGGTGGTAATAGACAAAATCAAAGACTCTAGAGCAGAATAAATGGAAACTTTAAGCCCAGGTATATGAGCATGAAATATATGTGAAGAAAAATCCAATGGGCCAGAAGGTTTTCCATAACATCTCTCAGATTGCTACCTAGAATTTGGGACCTTTTGAGATAATAATAATAATGATGACGACGAGGAGGAGGAGGAGGAGGGGCCTTGGAGGTCTTCTAGTCCAACCCCCTGCTTAGGCAGGAAACCCTACACTACTTCAGACAGATGGTTATGCAACCTCTGCTTAAAAACGTCCAGTGTTGGAGCATTCACAACTTCTGGAGGCAAGCAGTTCCACTGATAAATAGTGTTGGGCAAACCCAACAAAGTTCGGGTTCGGGTTTGGCACCCAATTTTTTAAAAAAGTTCGGGTTCGGAACCTGAACCCGAACTTTTGCCGAACTTTCAAGTTCGGGGCTCTGGAAAGCACCAGGTAGTGCTGCCGCCCAGCTGTCACCTTCTGGAACAGCCGGGGCGCTTCCCGGCACTCTCCCAAACCTGAACCCAAACTTTTGCCGAACTTCCGGGTTCGGCGTTCAGGAGACCGCCGAGAAGCGCCCCGGCTGTTTCTGAAGGTGACAGCTGGGTGGCGACACTTTCCAGAACAGCCGGGGAACTGTCGGCCGGTCGGGAAGCACAAAAGGAGGTGGGGAATCCCACCAGGGGATTCCAGGGGCGGAGCTTTGATGTCACTGAGACGTCCTTCCTGGAGTCCCTGTTTCAGCCAGCCAGGAAGTAAGTCTCAGTGATGTCAAAGCTCCACCCCTGGAATCTCCTTGTGGGATTCCCCACCTCCTTTTTTGCCTCCCGACTGGCCGACAGCTCCCTGGCGCTCTCCCGAACCCAAACTTTTGCCGAACATTTGAAAAAATTCGGGTTCGGTATACCGAACCGCGCAAAGTTCAGTATGAGCCTGAACTTTGCAGGTTCGGTTCGCCCAACACTACTGATCAACCACTTTGACTGTCAAGAAATTTCTTCTTAGTTCTAAGTTGTTTCTTTCCTTGTTTAGTTTCCACCCATTGCTTCTTGTCCTGCCCTCAGGTTCTTTGGAGAATAGGTTGAATACTCAAAAATAGTCACTGGCTAGCTTGTTTGAGACCAGACTAGAAAGTACCGTGCAAGTGATTCCTGCTATTTGTGAATTACGGCTTTGTGTTCTACAAGCTTTAATTAAATCTGTAACGTCTCCATCTCATGGGAACATGGGTGATCCTTCGTGTAAAACAGAGTTATAAGAGGTAAACTTTTAACTTCCAAAGCTGTCAAGTTTCTTAAAAGTGGCTGTAATGATTAAAATAGTAATGTTTTCCAGTGAGGCTATTGAAAGACCACTTGGTAAATTACTCGGTATAGAACAGCACTGCAAAAAAAAAAGAAAATTACATGCTACATCCTACACAGTCGAATTCCGTAAATAACCACATTCGCAGTCTCACATATAATCGCTTTGTTAGAAAAAGAGACTAGAGGCCATGCGAGTTCATTGCGAAGGTCCCTTTTGTTCATACAACATGAACTGGTTTGTTGCTGAAAAACACCGAACTATTTCTAAATGCAGCATTGTCCAGATCTCGAAATCTGGAGTCAATCGCATTATTGTCATTTCAATGGAAAGATTGATTTTTTAAAAAAATGTAAGAAGCTTTTCACTTTGGAGAATTTAGTTATTTTGTAACTTTGTCTTCACAAAGGACGATTTTAGAAAGGGTTGTTGGTCAAGAAAGAAGTTTTTCGGGTTTGTGCCCTCTCCTCTATCCATGAAGATCCAAAGAAAAAGATATTAAACTATTATATGTTGGATTCAAACATTTCTATTTATTTATTTATTTATTTATTTATTTTATTTATTTATTTTGTCCAATACACAATGAGGGTTTTAGTGGGTATATATCTATATATACATAATAAAATACATGATGAAGGTTATAGAGGAGATACTCATAGTAAAATATATCTAAGAAATAATAGAAAATAAGATATATTAATAGAACATATCAATGAAAGAATAGAAGAAGAGATATAGGAATAGAAGAAAGGAATAGGAGATATAGGAGAGCAATAGGACAGGGGATGGAAGGCACTCTAGTGCACTTGTACTCGCCCCTTACTGACCTCTTAGGAGTCTGGAGAGGTCAACCGTGGATAATCTAAGGCTAAAGTGTTGGGGGTTTGGGGATGACACTATGGAGTCCGGTAATGAGTTCCACGCTTCGACAGTTCAGTTACTGAAGTCATATTTTTTACAGTCAAGTTTGGAGCGGTTAATGTTAAGTTTAAATCTGTTGTGCGCTCTTGTGTTGTTGTGGTTGAAGCTGAAGTAGTCATGAATAGAAGCCACTTCTTCTAGTAGAAAGAGGAGAATATGTTGATTTCTCCCCCTGCTAAACTACAAAACTGGGCATGTCTAGTTTAAGGAAAAGAAGGTCCAGTGGGGCGTTTATTTTTATTTATTTGTTTGTTTGTTTTGTCCAATACCCAATAATACACAATGAGGGTTACAGAGGATATAATCAGGTAGAATGTATTAAAGGGGGAATGGAGGAGAAAATAAAGGAGTGAAATATAACTATGTTTGCTCAGGTTTGCCTAGTGCACCAGTTGCGGCCCTACTTGGACCGGGAGTCACTGCTCACGGTCACTCATGCCCTCATCACCTCGAGGTTCGACTACTGTAACGCTCTCTACATGGGGCTACCTTTGAAGAGTGTTCGGAAACTTCAGATCATGCAGAATGCAGCTGCGAGAGCAATCATGGGCTTCCCTAGGTATACCCATGTTTCACCAACACTCCGCAGTCTGCATTGGTTGCCGATCGGTTTCCGGTCACAATTCAGACTGTTGGTTATGACCTATAAAGCCCTTCATGGCATCAGACCAGAATATCTCCGAGACCGCCTTCTGCCGCACAAATCCCAGCGACCAGTTAGGTCCCACAAAGTCGGCCTTCTCCGGGTCCCGTCGACGAAACAATGCCGTCTGGCGGGACCCAGGAGAAGAGCCTTCTCTGTGTCGGCCCCGACCCTCTGGAATCAACTCCCCCCAGAGATTAGAACGGCCCCCACCCTCCTTGCCTTTCGTAAACAACTTAAAACCCACCTCTGCCGCCAGGCATGGGGGAATTGATTCTCCTGGGCCGCTTCCGCTTTGTGTATGGTCTGTATGAGATGCATGATTGTTTTTACATTAAGGGTTTTAAAGTGTTTTTAGGTATTGGATTTGTACTGTTTTTGTTGTGAGCCGCTCCGAGTCTGCGGAGAGGGGCGTCATACAAATCTAATAAAGGAAGGAAGGAAGGAAGGAAGGAAGGAAGGAAGGAAGGAAGGAAGGAAGGAAGGAAGGAAGGAAGGAAGGAAGGAAGGAAGGAATGTTCTATACCTATATCTATATTTCATCCATAGCTAGACCAAGCAACATGGAGGATAGGCTAGAAAAGTTATGAAAGTTCTTTGCTATCAGGTTTTTTTTCCCCCACGCATAGATAACAATACCACCGAAAGAGGATTGGGTCAGCCAATATTTTAGGTGGCAGATTTTCCTTTGGGCTACAGCAGAGAAGGACCCTAATTCTACCTTAAAGAAGAGTATATGGGATTTGCACTAGGGCTCTAAGTAGAATTAACTAGCTCAAAGTAAAACAATGCAAAATTAAGCCCTGAAGAACAAGAGGCTCAGAACTTTTTCCTTTAAATGGCTTGATTGCAGCAGAAATCGAAACGTTCCCATTGCAGGGTGTAATGGCAAAAATGTAATAATTGCATTTACAGCCTTCTGAACCCAATCTGTGATCTCATAATTTTGATGCGTCCAGAGAATAGAGGAATGGATGGGACCAGCTAAGTATTTGGACATCTGTACCTGCTTGGTTTGAAAACCATTAATTTCTCTCTCATGCTGCCTATGTTTTTTAACCAGTTTCATTTTGGAGTTATTTAATTTTCAGTCCCTTGGCCTCAAATTAATTTTCCTGATACCTGAATGGAATGACAAAAACTATCTGAGTTCAAAGAAAGAATGGTTAAAACGTGATTTAGCACAGGAGGTAAAATTGACATTTAGACAGAGCCTCTGTAAGTCCATTAATATACAGAGGTTCATTCATTCATTCATTTATTTATTTATTTATTTATTTATTTATTTATTTATTTATTTATTTATTTATTTATTTATTTATTTATTTATTTATTTATTTATTTATTTATTTATTTATTTATTTATTTATTTATTTATTTATTTATTTATTTATTTATTTATTTATTTATTTATTTATTTATTTATTTATTTATTTATTTATTTATTTATTTATTTATTTATTTATTTATTTATTTATTTATTTATTTATTTATTTATTTATTTATTTATTTATTAGGTTTTATTATTTTTATTATTAACTGTACTTTTTTTATAGTATTGTAAACCGCCCTGAGTCCTTCAGGATTGGCTGGCATAGAAGTCAAATAAACAGAGAGAGAGAGAGTGAGAGAGATGATAAATAGATAGATAGAGATAGACAGACAGACAGAAAGACAGACAGACAGATAGAAAGACAGACAGATAGAAAGACAGACAGACAGACAGATGTGGATGATAAAGAGAGAGAGATGACAGATAGATGATAGATAGATAGATGATAGATAGATAGATAGATAGATAGATAGATAGATAGATAGATAGATAGATAGATAGATAGATAGATAGATAGATAGGCAGGCAGGCAGGCAGGCAGGCAGGCAGGCAGGTAGGTAGGTAGATAGATAAGTAGATAGGTAGGTAGGTAGGTAGGTAGATAGATAGATTAGATAGATAGATAGATAGATAGATAGATAGATAGATAGATAGATAGATAGATGATAGATAGATAGATAGATAGATAGATAGATAGATAGATAGATAGATAGATAGATAGATATAGATAGATAAGTAGATAGATAGATAAGTAGATAGATAGATCCCAACCCCTAAATTGTCACATTCCCCCCTGAGGTTTTGCCAACGTGGCAGTTCCTCCTCCTAGCTTCCGGGCAGGTGTTGGACAAAAGATGACCTTGAATGTCTCGAAAGAATGTGTTGTGGATTCATCTGCTCCTTCCTGAAGTCACCCCTCCAAGATTCTCATAGTCAACAGGCCTTCTCATGATAGTGTGGTGAGCTGATGTATTTTCCCCAAACTTCTGCACCAGCATGACAATGCTGCGCATGGGCACAGGCACACTTTACGCATGTACATATGCGCAGAAGCCCAAAACAAGATGTGCGGCACCCACAGACTGGCGCTGACAGAACCGGCTCTGGGACATCACTACCAGTTTACTAACTGTTCTAAAGAACTGGTTAGAACTGGTAAGATAGGCGAGCCAAGATAAGTGATCCAAAATAGGCGTTATGGCAATTTTGTTATTTTTATTTTTTAGTCTTACGAAGCCTAACTGCTCCGAAGAGTTTACTGGACTAGCAAAAGAGGTTTGCAAAAACCTTTGTGTAAACACACACAAGGCCATACTAAACATATCCAATCCTTGTTCAAACAATTTGAACATTTCAGGGTACTTATACCAATCATAAATAGCGGGCTGCTGATAAATCTCCTTTATATGTGGAGCAACATAGCTAATTTCAGTTCTATAATAGCTCCAATTATCTAGTGTTCTGGCATAATTCTGGACAGATTGTCAGTATTCATTAACTGAGACGCAGATGTTACTTGGTGGAGAGAAAGCTACGGTTATTATCCTTAGGTTGCCCCGATCATACTTACGATCTGGAGAGTTTGATATACTCTTCCGTCATGTCTGTAGTTTTGATTGATGAAACGTGAAATAGTCCTTTTGGTTCAGTAATGCTGTTACATTATTAATAGGGGCCCAGGGAAGGATGTTTGGTTATTTAAAGCTATAGAAGCCCTCTTCTAAATTATCTGAAAGTCATTGCTAATAATTGTATTTTCATGTTGGTTGCGGCTTCTTGTCGGGAAATTGTACATGCTAGAGGAGTTGTTGTGAACACAGTTGTTGTGTTTTCTGCTGTCAGAGAAAAATTTGAGGATCTGATAGATTCTGTACAATTCACCCAGAAGTTTATTTATTTATTTATGTCTGAGAAGAGAAGGTTTTTATTTGATTTGTTTTTTCCCTTCTGGGCTCTGGGTATGTTTTTATTTATTTATTTATTATTTATTTATTTATTTATTGGATTTGTATGCCAGTAAATGGTATCTCAGTAAATGAGGTTGAATGTGTATAATTTTAGAAGAGCTGTGGGTGTCGGTATACATACACATAGAGTTTATATAGTAGGTAATGTATATTTTGTGTGCCTGTGTGTAATATGTATGTACACATATGGCATATATACATAGAATTAAAGAGTATATTTTGGATGTTCAGTAATAGTAAATAGACAGGGAAATTGTATCTCTTGGAGGCGAGGAGAGGCCAGGCACCCTAACCCAAACCCTTGATGTGAGTGACGTCAAGTTGGCCACCTTTAAGCCAGTCACATGACCTTTAAGTCACCCACAGTCTCATAATCGTCTAGCCACTCTCACAAAATAAGCCATGCCCACAGTGTGGTAGTAAAAAATTCTGTAGCCCTTCACTGCCCGGTGATCTTGGTCCGAGATTACAGACAGAAAAACTGCTGGTATATTCTAGGTTATGGTAATAATTCAGTCATGTGTGAAAGTTAGTTCACACCAGGTATAGTAGGTTTTCCTCCCACCTTCCTGCCTCCCACACACTGCTGAGAAAAGATCAGAAGTTTATATTTATATTTTGAATTCAATATTTATCAGGGTTATTCCAGAGGCTAATTATATTTTGTGCCCTAAAATATAATCTGATCTCTGAGCACTTGATTTAGTGTGTTGTATGTATTTTATAAATGGTAGTTTACTATTTAACATGATGTAGAAAAGCAGTCAATTATTGCCGTATTTTTCGGAGTATAAGATGCACCTGAATATAAGATAGAAACATAGAAACATAGAAGATTGATGGCAGAAAAAGACCTCATGGTCCATCTAGTCTGCCCTTATACTATTTTCTGTATTTTATCTTAGAATGGATCTATGTTTATCCCAGGCATATTTCGATTCAGTTACTGTGGATTAGCCAACCACGTGTGCTGGAAGTTTGTTCCAAGCATCTACTACTCTTTCAGTAAAATAATATTTTCTCACGTTGCTTTTGATCTTTCCCCCAACTAACCTCAGATTGTGTCCCCTTGTTCTTGTGTTCACTTTCTAATTAAAAACACTTCCCTCCTGAACTTTATTGAACCCTTTAACATATTTAAATGTTTCGATCATGTCCCCCCTTTCCCTTCTGTCCTCCAGACTCTACAGATTGAGTTCATGAAGTCTTTCCTGATACGTTTTATGCTTAAGACCTTCCACCATTCTTGTAGCCAATCTTCGGAGCCGTTCAATTTTATCAATATCTTTTTGTAGGTGAGGTCTCCAGAACCGAACACAGTATTCCAAATGTGGTCTCACCAGTGCTCTATATAGCGGGATCACAATCTCCCTCTTCCTGCTTGTTATACCTCTAGCTATGCAGCCAAGCATCCTACTTGCTTTCCCTACCGCCTGATACACCTCCTAGTTTGCGGAAAAAATTCTGCCTCTGCCTCCCAGCAAACAGCACAGATGATATACACTGTGTATTTCTATGCAAGTGTGCCTGGCCCATTGAAATAGCAAATAATTGGAGAAATGTACATGATGACAGTAAATTAATACCAGAAAAATTTCTTAAATGTAGTCACACTAACTCCTCCCAATTATTTAAACAGATCTACTCCAAACATGACTAAGTCAGGGTTTAACTCAACTGCCTTATCTTAATACTAAAACAGGACACTGTTACATTTTAGATTATACTTGTACAGATGCTGTGAAAATCGATGTGGCTTTCTGGAAATATACATTATTCTTCTGCTATTTAAAAGAAGATACAATAGCACTGGGCCTCTACAGAGCAAACATTTATTTTAAAAAGCGTCTTCATTTTGTTAAGTTGTCTAGAACAATAATAAAGCAGTCTTTAAAAAACAAGTTTAATAATTTGAACATTCTATAGACATTTACAGTGGTCCCTCTACGTATGAACTTAATTCGTTCCATGACCAGGTTCTTAAGTGGAAAAGTTTGTAAGAGGAAGCCATTTTTCCCATAGGAATCAATGTAAAAGCAAATAAGGCGTGCGACTGGGGAAACCACAGGGAGGGTGGAGGCCCTGTTTCCTCCCAGGAGATTCCTAGAGAGGCCCCACAGAGGCTTCTACCTGTCTTTTCCAACCCTGTTTCCTCCCAAGAGATTCCTAGAGAGGCCCCACAGAGGCTTCTACCTGTCTTTTCCAACCCTGTTTCCTCCCAAGAGATTCCTAGAGAGGCCCTACAAAGGCTTCTACCTGCCTTTTCCAACCCTGTTTCCTCCCAGGAGATTCCTAGAGAGGCCCCACAAAGGCTTCTACCTGCCTTTTCCAACTCTGTTTCCTCCCAGGAGTTTCCTAGAGAGGCCACACAAAGGCTTCTACCTGCCTTTTCCAACCCTGTTTCCTCCCAGGAGATACCTAGAGAGGCCCCACGGAGGCTTCTCCCTACCTTTTCCAGTTAGTTTTGGAGGCTCGGGTTTGTAAGTAGAAAATGGTTCTTGAGAAGAAGCAAAAAAATCTTCAACACCCGGTTCTTATCTAGAAAAGTTTGTAAGTAGAGGCGTTTGTAGGTAGAGGTGCCACTGTATAATGAGCAAAGTTTAAAATAAACACTGTCCATTCCAAATTCTTTGGTTTTGTTCTAGTGACAGGCGATGCAGTTTTAATGGTTTTTTGTGCTCCGTGGCATTTTCACCTATTTATTTCAGTAGAGAAAGCACATGATAAAGGTGTTGGACATTTTTAGACATTTTGGTGTTGCCGATTCTGGGATATAAGCCTTACAGATCTCTCTCTCTGTCTCTCTCTCTCTTAAAACTAGACCTGGGCTGGAAGTTAAATTAGAATATGAGGCTGTTAGAATCTGATGTGTGACACTCAAAGCACAACTGATCATCTAATTTATCCCTAGTGGAAGATATAATGAAATGGCCTCATTAAGTAAGGTCTGAACTTGTCGCTGCATCAAGGTGTTAAATATTTCAGTGCATGCCAGGAAGCCACCATTGGAGATAGGACATTATTATAAACTCTGCAAGGGGAAAAAAAAAGCTTTCGACAAAGTTCTCAAAAGAAATGATGCTAGTTCTTGTTGTGGTTAGCTCTGGCCCAGCTCCTGCCCCAAGGACTGTGGATGTGGGGGAGACATCCACATGCTGCAGGCCTGTTTTACCCCCTGGTGGAATTTGCTGATGAAGGCTCCTCTGACCAAGAAGACATGAGTGACAGGGAGGAGGAGAGTGTGGCAGACAGCTCAGAAGGAGATCAATTCTCTAGCTCCTCCTTGGATTCAGAACAAGAGTTAATGATGCAGCCACGCATGTGGAGAGCGATGCATAGGCAACAACAACTGAGAGATTATTATTCAAAGAAAATGAGGCCACCTGTGGTTGGGTGGGGCTGTGGTCATTAGTGAGGCTGCTATAAAGAGCAGCCTGTGGGTTTGGCCATTGTGGAGGATTATCTGATCGTGGTGTTTCGTGACTGCTTTACTGACTTTGACTTTTTGTGTGCTGATTTTTCCCTGCTTTGAAACTAAACCAGGGCAAAGTGTGTTTCACTTTGTGAAAGAAGAAGGACTGTGAATTGCCTCACAGCTGCAAGCTAAGTATCACAGAACTGATAAGGGACTTGTACAAATTACCAGTTTGTTTGGAGACGAGGGCTCTTGGCTATACCAAAAGAGGGCTTGGTTTCAGTGAATTTTCATTATAAAGAACATTGCTTTGAATTTTCAAACGTGTGTGTGTCTGAAATTTGTACCTGTGAATTTTTGGGAGGAGTCTACCGGAGAGCCCGACAGAACAGTTCTTATGATCTCATGACTGAAGAAATGACATCTTCTCTTTCCCTGTGTAACTTCTTATTTAAACCCATTTTGTATTAGCTTTTTGCTGCCATAGATTTTGTAAGAAAGACGGCACCATTGTGAGGATGTAATAAAAAGGATTATCCCATGTCTGGAATTTCTCAGACACGTCTTGTTTTAGAACATCCCACCATCTGAAATCTTAAAAGAGCTGAAAGTTCAGGGATGCTTTCATTTTGGAAGAATATAGAAAAAAATTGAGGGGGTAGTTGTTAGTAACTATGTACAAACATTTGGGTTGGCAATATATAAACGAGCTAACAATAAATGTTTGTTTGTATTGAAGTACTATAGCTTTAAGAGGTAGTGTTGCAAATTGCCATAAGAGGGCGCCAGAAAGCATGATTTTCTTTCTCTGTTCGCTCTAATTTTTCTGCCAATTCACTGTGACTGATGTACTAAACTCTGTATGTTCAATGGTAGTTTAATGCATTTGTAAGCTGTAATGTATGTCTGATATGTAAGATAAAGACAGGCTTGTAATATTATTATTATATTGAGAGATATCAACTGATTTGAATGTGAATGACCGGACTGTTTAACTTGACTGTGCCGTTTCTAAAGAAAACACTATTTTATACATTTTCATCTATTTGTCTTATGTGACTGAATGATTACTCATGTTTCCTGTCTATATGCTGGAATCCCATAAATCCCATCATTTAAAACCAAACAACACATACATACCAAACATAAAATGTAAAAGCCTGGGTGAGGTATCTCAGTTCCCCCATGCCTGGCGATGTAGGTGGGTCTTGAGTAATTTGGGAATGACAAAAAGGATGGGGGCAATCCTAATCTCTGGGGGGGAGTTGATTCCAGAGGGCCGGGGCCACCACAGAGAAGGCTCTTCCCCTGGGTCCCACCAGACGACATTGTTTCGTTGACAGGACCCGGAGAAGGCCAACTCTGTGGGACTTAACCGGTCGCTGGGATTCGTGCGGCAGAAGGCAGTCTCGGAGATATTCTGGTCTGATGCCATGAAGGGCTTTATAGGTCATAACCAACACTTTGAATTGTGACCAGAAACTGATTGTCAACCAGTGCAGACTGCGGAGTGTTGGTGTGACATGGGCATATTTAGGGAAGCCCATGACTGCTCTCGCAGCTGCATTCTGCACGATCTGAAGTTTCCGAACGCTTTTCAAAGGTAGCCCCATGTAGAGAGCGTTACAGTAGTCGAACCTCGAGGTGATGAGGGCGTGAGTGACTGTGAGCAGTGAGTCCCAGTCCAGGTAGGGCCGCAACTGGTGCACTAGGCAAACCTGGGCAAACGCCCCCCTCGCCACAGCTGAAAGATGGTTCTCTAATGTAAGCCTCTTGAAGAAGCACTTTTGGGGACTTTCATTGGTAGGATGCCAAATGCATTGACCAGGCATACAGTGTAATGAAAGGGAATATCTGTGTAACTAGGCCAGTAGTGGGCTTCTTGCCAGAACGCTAAATTGGGCTCGCAGCGGTGGCTCATAAGTGCTTGCAGGGCCAGCACGAGTTTGCTGCTGCACCTGGGGAGGTAGCAAAATCGTGCATGGAGCGTCAGGTGCGCCCGTGTTTTGGCGAGTTGTTTTTGCTTCCGCGCATGCCGAAACATGGTCACACCTGTGGCTCCAAGCACGATTTTGCTATCTTCACAGATCCAGAAGCAAAATCACACTGATTAGATGAGATTAGATTTATTGGATTTATATGCTGCCCCTCTCCGCAAACTCGGGGCGGCTCACAACAAGGTAAAAACAATACATAATAACAAATCCAATACCCACCAATCCAATTACAATGTTAAGCTAAAAAATTCATAAAAAACAACCCCAGAATATTAAAAAGCAAGCACACAATCAATCTAACACCAGAACAATATGGGCAAGGGGGAGATGTTTCAGTTTCCCCATGCCTGACTGCAGAGGTGGGCTTTAAGGAGTTTGCGAAAGGCAAGGAGGGAGGGGCAGTCCTAATCTCAGGGGGGAGCTGGTTCCAGATGGTCAGAGCCGCCACAGAGAAGGCTCTTCCCCTGGGTCCCGCCAGACGACATTGTTTAGTCAACGGGACCCGGAGAAGGCCAACTCTGTGGGACCTAACTGGTCGCTGGGATTCGTGCAGCAGAAGGCGGTCCCGGAGATATTCTGGTCCGGTGCCATGAAGGGCTTTATAGGTCATAACCAACACTTTGAATTGTGACCGGAAACTGATCGGCAACCAATGCAGACTGCGGAGTGTTGGTGTGACATGGGCATATTTAGAAAGGCCCATGATTGCTCTCGCAGCTGCATTCTGCACGATCTGAAGTTTCCGAACACTTTTCAAAGGTAGCCCCATGTAGAGAGTGTTGCAGTAGTCGAGCCTCGAGGTGATGAGAGCATGAGTGACTGTGAGCAATGACTCCCGGTCCAAATAGGGCCACAACTGGCGCACCAAGCGAACCTGGGCAAATGCCCCCCTCGCCACAGCTGAAAGATGTTTCTCTGGCCCTACAAACACTCACAAGCCACGGTGGCGAGCCCAATTTAGCGTTCCGGCTCTGGGCTAGACTGTGTTTTTCTATTTCACCAACCCTGCAACATAATGTCGTATGTTTCCATTTAAATCTGAAAAGTGTGGAGGAAGACCTCCCATTGGGATTTTACAGATCAGAAAGACTGGGTGAACTCGGAAGCCTGCAGTGTGAAAAAGAAATGTCTAATTGAAAACACCCACTCTTTAACACCACAACCACGAAGCCAAATCATCACTAAATGAAATTTGAAAGCAAGTTGGATAGAAGGATAAGAAAACCTGAAACCGAAATGTGGTTTTCACAACCTTGTACGTTTGGAACAAGAGTTGCATGTTTTAGACATTTTAGGAGGCTTTTACTGTTGGCATGTCAATGCTCAGATACAGTCTCACAAACCCCTCGTCATACAAACTTTTCGAGATACAAACCTGGGGTTTAAGATTTTTTTGCCTCTTCTTCCAAACTATTTTCACCTTACAAACCCAAGCCACCGCCACTAGGATGCCCCGCCCCCGGACTTCTATTGCCAGCGAAGCGCCCGTTTTTGCGCTGCTGGGATTCCCCTGAGGCTCCCCTCCATGGGAAACCCCACCTCTGGACTTCCGTGTTTTTGCGATGCTGCAGGGGAATCCCAGCAGTGCAAAAATGGGTGCTTTGCTGGCAACGGAAGTCTGGAAGTGGGGTTTCCCAGCGAGGGGAGCCTCAGCGAAATCACAGCATCACAAAAACACGGAAGACCGGAGGTGGGGTTTCCCATGGAGGGGAGCCTCAGGGAAATCCCAGCAGCGCAAAAACGGGCGCTTCAGCTGGCAAAAGGGGCGAATTTTGGGCTTGCACACATTAATCGCTTTTCCATTGATTCCTAATTTTCTGAGATGGTGAATTTGTGGTTTTCATGAGCTGCACCCCATAATCATCACAATTATGACAAATCACAGCTTGAACTATCTTGCCTTGCATGTAATGAGTCTTTCTCATATATTACATTTCCACTTTTTAAGGTGCATTACCGAAATAAATGAACTTTTGCACAATACTCTAATTTTTTATGTTTCACCTCTATATCCAAAGGAAATGTATGTATGTATGTATGTATGTATGTATGTATGTATGTATGTATGTATGTATTAAATGTTTTTAGCTGGAATTTTTAAAATTAAGGGAGACTAGGATGGTCCCATTTCGGCCTTGTTCTGGCCTCATCAGCTAGCCACACCCTTTCCTTACTGGGATTCGATCTGGCAGCTTCTGCCTTGTAAGGCAGAGAATTAACAGCTGAGCCACCAGACCTGATCCCTCCAGCTCTGTACCAGGGAGGGGCTATATATGTTTTTTTATGTCGGATCACCCTGGTATATTGAAGGAACGTCGCAGCTCCTTTTTGCCTCTAGGCCCAACCCAGAACCATTTCAAGGCAGTTAATTTTATTCATAACCGACAACTATATTCTGTATGTGTCAAACACTGTGTTATATATATTTGTTTTCGTAGATTTTCACGGGTACATGTATGACGGTCTTGGTATATTCGGGTTTCTTCAGTGTTCGCCTTAGAACAAGGACAGAAACACCAGCCTGAAGATGACGAGTGGGACCTCGTCGAAACGTCACCAGAAATTTCCAAATCCTACATGGGAAGAAACCCGAATATACCAAGACCGTCATACCTGTACCCATGAAAATCTACGAAAACATATATATATGTTTTTTTGCTGAATTTGAAAATTAAGGGAGGCTAGGATAGATCTATTTTGGCCTTATTTTGGTTTTTGTGATAACACCTCAGTAACGTTTATGCTAATGTATGTAAATCAGAAATGGTCCTTCCAGACTTCTGATTTAAAGCCATTTTCAGTTTTCTTACAATTTTTTAAAAAAATTGGATTGCTCACCATTGAACATGCGTAATATTTCTGAATCATATTGATTTGACTAATTGTGTGACTAAATGCTGTGTAGGAAAAAACCTCATGTAGGCTTTTAACGATGTTCTCCTTTGGATCATGTCTTTAATCATCTACAATAAATTATAAATTGCACGGCTCTTTGTCCCCAATATCTACATCCGGGTTTCTTGTATGTGTCATCTTTCAAAAGCTCCTCAAAAAAAATATATCAATCTTTGGAGTCCTTAGTACTCTCTCCACTGAGTGTTTTTTCTGGCTGACTTCGTTACCAAACTAGGTAATATCATTAGTACTTAATAATGAAACATTTGCAAGAAAATCACCAACTAATCCTACATAGCTTCTGCTCTGGCAATCTCACACTACTTACCAGAGCTTACAAAACTTTCGCCAGACCCATCCTCGAATACAGCTCATCTGTTTGGAACCCATATCGCATCTCAGACATTAACACCCTTGAAAATGTCCAAAGATGCTTCACCAGAAGAGCCCTTCACTCCTCCACTCGAAACAGAATTCCCTACGAGACTAGACTTTCAATCCTGGGCCTAGAAAGTTTAGAACTAAGACGCCTTAAACAAGATCTAAGTATTGCCCACAAGATCATATGCTGCAACGTCCTGCCTGTCAGCGACTACTTCAGCTTCAACCACAACAACACAAGAGCACACAACAGATTTAAACTTAATATTAACCGCTCCAAACTTGACTGTAAAAAATATGACTTCAGTAACTAAGTTGTCGAAGCGTGGAACTCATTACCGGACTCCATTGTGTCATCCCCAAACCCCCAACACTTTGCCCTTAGATTATCTACGGTTGACCTATCCAGATTCCTAAGAGGTCAGTAAGGGGCGAGTACAAGTGCACAAGAGTGCCTTCCATCCCCTGTCCTATTGCTCTCCTATATCTCCTATACCTTTCTTCTATTCAACAGACTCAAACTCAACTCGGATAAGACGGAGTGGCTGTGGGTTTTGCCTCCCAAGGACAATTCCATCTGTCCGTCCATCACCCTGGGGGGGGAATTATTGACCCCCTCGGAGAGGGTCCGCAACTTGGGCGTCCTCCTTGATCCACAGCTCACATTAGAGAACCATCTTTCAGCTGTGGCGAGGGGGGCGTTTGCCCAGGTTTGCCTGGTGCACCAGTTGCGGCCCTATCTGGACTGGGACTCACTGCTCACAGTCACTCATGCCCTCATCACCTCGAGGTTCGACTACTGCAACGCTCTCTACATGGGGCTACATTTGAAAAGTGTTCGGAAACTTCAGATCGTGCAGAATGCAGCTGCGAGAGCAATCATGGGCTTTCCCAAATATGCCCATGTCACACCAACACTCCGCAGTGTGCATTGGTTGCCGATCAGTTTCCGATCACAATTCAAAGTGTTGGTTATGACCTATAAAGCCCTTCATGGCACCGGACCAGATTACCTCAGGGACCACCTTCTGCTGCACGAATCCCAGCGACCAGTTAGGTCCCACAGAGTGGGTCTTCTTCGGGTCCCGTCAACTAAACAATGCCGCTTGGCAGGACCCAGGGGAAGAGCCTTCTCTGTGGCAGCCCCGGCCCTCTGGAACCAACTCCCCCCAGAGATTAGAATTGCCCCCACCCTCCTTGCCTTTCGTAAGCTACTTAAAACCCACCTCTGCCACCAGGCATGGGGGAACTGAGATATTCTTTCCCCCTAGGCCTTTACAATTTTATGCATGGTATGTTTGTATGTATGTTTGGTTTTTTATTTTAAGGGGTTTTTTAATCATTTTTAGTATTGGATTATTATTGTACGCTGTCTTATGATTGCTGTTAGCCGCCCCGAGTCTTCGGAGAGGGGCGGCATATAAATCCAATAAATAAATAAACAAATATATAAATAAATGTCTCTTTTTCTTTTATGTACGCTGAGAGCATCTGCACCAAAGACAAATTCCTTGTGTGTCCAATCACGCTTGGCCAATAAAGAATTCTATTCTATTCTATTCTATTCTACTTTACTCTACTCTACTCTACTCTATTCTGGGATGTTTTGTGTTTCCTATTCTATGTGACAAATACATAACTCTTATGTTTGGTGTACCATTTGTCATGCTAAATGGCAAAACATTATACTGAAAATGGGGCAGCGCGAAGAAATATGTTTTTTTACATACGGTACATATGTTTTATTTTAATTATGGAGTGAAGAAGGTCTATTCTTTTCAGAATTCTATTCTGTTCTATTCTGGGATGTTTTGTGTTTGTTTGTTTGTTTGTTTGTTTGTTTGTTTATGTATGTATGTATGTATGTATGTATGTATGTATGTATGTATTCATTCATTCATTCATTCATCCAATACACAAATACATAGGAAGAAAATAGACATGTGGTAATATATATAAGGGTAAAAGTGAACTTAGAGGAGAGGATATATATATTTATTTATTTATTTATTTATTTATTTAATTGGATTTGTATGCCGCCCCTCTCCGCAGACTTGGGGAGGCTAACAACAGTAACAAAACAGTATAATCCAATACTAAAAACAGTTAAAACCCATTATATAAAAACCAAACATACATACACACATACCATGCATAAAATTGTAAAGGCCTAGGGGGAAAGTATATCTCAGTTCCCCCATGCCTGGCGGAAGAGGTGGGTTTTAAGCAGCTTACGAAAGGCAAGGAGGGTGGGGGCAATTCTAATCTCTGGGGGGAGTTGGTTCCAGAGGGTCGGGGCTGCCACAGAGAAGGCTCTTCCCCTGGGTCTCGCCAAGCAACATTGTTTGGTTGACGGGACCCGAAGAAGGCCCACTCTGTGGGACCTAACTGGTCGCTGGGATTCATGCAGCAGAAGGCGGTCCCTGAGATATTCTGGTCCGATGCCATGAAGGGCTTTTCCTATTCTATGTGACAAATACCTAACTCTTATATTCGGTGTACCATTTGTTATGCTAAATGGCAAAACATTATACTGAAAATGGGGCAGCTGGAAGAAATACTGTATGTGTTTTCACATACATCTGTTTTATTTTAATTATAGAATGAAGAAGGTCTTACACAGGAAGGAAAAGATCCAGGTGATCCAGAAAACGAGGCCTATGAAATGCCACCCGAGGTAAATCTGTTCCTCACATCTTCCCACACATAGTAGTCCAGTAACTGTTGCCTAACTAGAGGATGTGGCCCCATCCATTTCTGTTTGAAATACAGGTGGTCCTCCACGTATGGCCAAAGGTTTTGTTGCTAAGTAAGACATGAATTTTGTTCCGTTTTACCACCTTTCTTGCCACAGTTCAATGAATCATTGCAGTTGTTAAATTAGTAACACAGTTGTTAATTAATCACAGACATACACACAAACATACCTTGCATAAACTATATAGGCCAGGAGAGACGTCTCAGTTCCCCCATGCCTGACAGCAGAGGTGGGTTTTAAGGAATTTGCGAAAGGCGAGGAGGGTGGGGGCAGTCCTGATCTCTGGGGGAAGTTGATTCCAGATGGCTGGGGCCGCCACAGAGAAGACTCTTCCCCTGGGTCCCACCAGATTATTATTATTATTATTATTATTATTATTATTATTATTATTTATTAGATTTGTATGCCGCCCCTCTCCACAGACTTGCGGCGGCTCACAGCAGTGATAAAACAATATACAGTAACAAATCTAATATTAAAAGTCTAAAAGCCCCATTATTTAAAAAGCATACACACAAACATACCATACATAAAACTACATAGGCCAGGGGACATGCCTCAATTCCCACATGCCTGACGGCAGAGGTGGGTTTTAAGGAGTTTAGGAAAGGCAAGGAGGGTCGGGGCAATCCTAATCTCTAGGGGGAGCTGGTTCCAGAGGGTCGGGGCCGCCACAGAGAAGGCTCTTCCCCTAGGTCCTGCCAGACGACATTGTGTGCTCGATGGGACCCGGAGAAGGCCAACTCTGTGGGACCTAACCGGTCGCTGGGATTCGTGCGGCAGAAGGTGGTCCCGGAGATATTCTGGTCCGATGCCATGAAGGGCTTCATAGGTCGTGACCAACACTTTGAATTGGTCTAATCTAAGATGGTTGGTCTAATCTAAGCTGTGAGTCTAGGAGGATGCCCAAATTGTGAGCCCATTCTGAGGGGAGTAATTTCCCCCTCCCCCAGAACCAAGGATGGACCGTCGAGATAATCTTTCAGAGGCAATATCCACAACTAATGATGGGCGAACCCAACGGTGTTCGGGTTCGGCAAGTTTGGACGAAGTTTACGCAAAATTCGGCCGAACCCGAACTGAACCCGAACTCCAACCCAAACAAGGAATCCCTCCCACGAAGAGATTCCGTTGGCAGAGCTTTGACGGCACTGGCAGGTTGCTAAGGATGCCAAGGTGATCACTTCCTGGATTCCATGGAATCCAGGAAGTGATCACCTTGGCGTCCTTAGCAACCTGCCGGTGACGTCAAAGCTCCGAATGCCAAACACGACCCCGAACTTTGCCGGAAGTTTGAAAAAATTTCAGGTTCGTGTTCAGCATACCAAACACCGCAAAATTCGGTACAGACCCGAATTGTGCAGGTTCGGTTCGCCCATCACTATCCACAACCACTCGGTCGTGTCTGGCTTAAGTTTCAGCCTGTTAACTCTCATCCAAATTCTCACAGCCTCCAGGCACTGGCACATCACATCCACCGCTAAACTGAACTGACACGCGGTGGAGATACATAACTGGGTGTCATCAGCGTATTGCCAGTGCATTATTATTCCAAGCTTCTATTTTAGGAATGCAAGTGGGCTTTCAGCCAAAAAAAAAAAAGGGAAAAAAAATATAAGCTAAGCATTTGTAGACATCTTTGCTACAATCACTCTGGCGACAACAGAAATTATGCAGCTGTGTGAAAAACACAACTATGGTAGAGCCTGTAGGCAAAATACTTTAGACGTTCTTGAATTACAATCCCTTCATTGGAGTCATTGACTATTCTGGTTGGGGCTGGCAGGAAATTGAAATCCAATAACAGTTTGAGAATCTTGTCACAGCTTTATTATGCTTTATACAAAATGCCCCCCAATCCCTTTGATCACATTTTCCAAAAACAAAAAACCCCAACTCCACAACAACACGATGGAATACTGTGTCCAGTTCTGGAGACCTCACCTACAAAAAGATATTGACAATTGAACGGGTCCAAAGACGGGCTACAAGAATGGTGGAAGGTCTTAAGCATAAAACGTATCAGGAAAGACTTCATGAACTCAATCTGTAGAGTCTGGAGGACAGAAGGAAAAGGGGGGACATGATCGAAACATTTAAATATGTTAAAGGGTCAAATAAGGTTCAGGAGGGAAGTGTTTTAATAGGAAAGTGAACACAACAACAAGGGGGCACAATCTGAGGTTAGTTGGAGTAAAGATCAGAAGCAAAATGAGAAAATTTTATTTGACTGAAAGAGTAGCAGATGCTTGGAACAAACTTCCAGCAGACGTGGTTGGTAAATCCACAGAAACATAGAAGACTGACGGCAGAAAAAGACCTCATGGTCCATCTAGTCTGCCCTTATACTATTTCCTGTATTTTATCTTACAATGGATATATGTTTATCCCAGGCAGGTTTAAATTCAGTTCCTGTGGATTTACCAACCACGTCTGCTGGAAGTTTGTTCCAAGGAACTACTACACTTTCAGTAAAATAATATTTTCTCACGTTGCTTTTGATCTTTCTCCCAACAGAAACTGAATTTAAACATGCCTGGGATAAACATATATCCACCCTAAGATGAAATACAGGAAATAGTATAAGGGCAGACTAGATGGACCAGGAGGTCTTTTTCTGCCGTCAATCTTCTATGTTTCTACCAAGAAAAGGTCTATTTTTACAGTCCTCAGACAATCTACCATTTAGTGACAACTACATTTTACTCTGAGCTGAGATTTGAATTCCTCCTTCTTCTTTCTGTTCCAACAGGAAGAATACCAGGATTACGAACCAGAAGCTTGAATCGTCTCTCTCCCTCTCTCTCTTGCTCCCTGTCAACGAAAACATCTTGTCCTGTACAAGTGCTGAGTTCCAATGTGTAAACTACTTTTTATAGTTTTTATAGTGTCTTGAAGTTTTCCATCCGCAATGAATGGAGCATCTATAACTGTGTTCGGTTTTCATGTCTGTGACCAAACTCCGCCTGAAATGGAGCCTGGGTCCAAGAGCCATTGTTGTTGTTTGGATATTGTGGCTTCAAGTTCTACACACCGAAAACAATTTAAAGAACACCTAAGTGTCTACTCCTTATTTAGAAAGCTGTAAATGTTTTGTTGATAGGTCATTGGTAATTCAGTATCGTTTATGGTATGGAAGTTTTTCTAAATGTTTTCTATGGTCGTTCTTCGCTGTCTGAGAAGGGGCTCATTGTGGAAGTTGTTAATATATTTCTATACATATATACATATATATAAAGTACCCTGAGCATGAACTATGCACCTATAAATATTACCTGTGGAATATTATTGTTTTGTGATAGGTTTTACTAACCTGTATCTGTAAATAAAGGCGGCCAACTGGAATAAATAAAATGCATTGACTGTTTAAAGAGGAGCTGCTAAATTGGCTCGGAATAATTCGTCCTTCCCATCCCAAAGTGTTCTTCCTAGGGGAACTTCCCACACATATTATTTATTTATTTATTAAATTTGGATGCCGCCCCTCTCGGTAGACTCGGGGCGGCTCACAGCAGTGATAGAAACAGTGTACAATACAAATCTAATAATATGAAGTTAAAAACCCATAATTTAAAAAACATGCACACAACACGCCATACATAAATTATATAGGCCTGGGGAAGATATTTATTTATTTATTTATTTCTATCTATCTATCTATCTATCTATCTATCTATCTATCTATCTATCTATCGGATTTGTATACCACCCCTCTCCGTACACGGCAGAGGTCGGTTTTGAGAAGTTTACGAAAGGCAAGGAGGGTGGGGGCAATTCTGATCTCTGGGGGGAGTTGGTTCCAGAGGGCCAGGGCCACCACAGAGAAGGCTCTTCCCCTGGGTCCCGCCAAATGGCATTGTTTAGTCGAAGGGACCCGGAGAAGGCCAACTCTGTGGGACCTAATAGTGTTTTTCTCCCAGAATTTAAGAGTGAAGATCAATTTCTAGGGGGGGGGAAACAAACATAAAGCACAATTTATAGGATGCTGAAAGGGTCGTAAATAGTAATGGTTGCTAACCACCCAAAATGTGGTCACACGATCCCAGGGGAGGCCTGGATGTCAGAATTTCAAAGTGACCAAGTAAATCAAGGATTGCCTACCTAACTACTGTTGGAATACATCAGGACACCAGTTTGCCTTCGGGTCTACAATCAGCCCTTCTTAACTCCACTTCTCTTCCAAACAGTATTCTGAGGGCTTAGCAGAGTTTTAAAAGCCCTTAGCTGAAAAACAGCATGACAGCAGGTAAAATGACAATGTGTACTGGATGTTTTAATAGCTTTTGTAATATAAGATAAATGTTGGTAGATAAATTTATCAATAGTTTTTAATCATTGGTAGCCCAACAGGGCGTTCATAATTTTATTTATTTTTTTATTTATTTTATTTATTTATTTATTTATTTTTTATTTATTTAACAATATAAAAAGACAATGTAAACAAATCTAATGTTAAAAATAATCTAAAAAACCCCAATTTAAAGAACCACTCATACATACAAGCATACCATGTATAAATTCTATAAGCCTAGGGGGAGGGAAAGTCTCAATTCCCCCATGCCTGATGACAGAGGTGGGTTTTAAGGAGCTTACAAAAGGCAAGGACGGTGGGGGCAACTCTGATATCTGAAGGGAGCTGGTTCCAGAGGGTCGGGGCCGCCACAGAGAAGGCTCTTCTCCTGGGTCCCGCCAAACGACATTGCTTAGTCGACGAGACCCGGAGAAGGCCAACTCTGTAGCATTAATCTCCTTCAAAGGGAAAATATACACGGCTATCAGTTGGTGGAGAATTGAGAACCATTACTGCCTTTCCCACTGTTTGTAACCCGTAAGTTTGGAAACGTCTGGCTGATTAGAGCAGAAATCACAAATCATGATGTTAATGACCCATCAGGCGGATCCACAAGGGTTCTTCTTAAATGTGTGCTTAGTTAACATGATTTACGCAAGTGCAACTTAACTGAGCATAAAAGTTTCATTGTTAGGAAATATCATTTAAATATTTTATAAAGCAGAATAGAAGTATATTCAGCCTTAGCCACGTTCTACTTTAACACATTTTCTGGACACAAGAATTGGCGAAGTTAATAACCAGCCAGCGAACATTCCCTTAGGCAAAGCATATGCAGAAAATAAAATGCATTTTGCCACCGACATGTTGGAAGATCTTGTCAATCAATTATTTACTATGTGGGGCTGTTGAGTTGTCATTCTATTGCCTTTTCTTTTCAGCCAATATGAAACATTTATCCGTGACACGAGAGCAATGCTATTATTTTGTTACAAGAATCTTCCCTTTATCCCCAAACGTCACCCAAACTATTCATGGTTCAAGAAGATCATAGAATAGAATAGAATAGAATAGAATAGAATAGAATTTCATTGGCCAAGTGTGATTGGACACACAAGGAATTTGTCTTATTTATTTATTTATTTATTTATTCAATTTTTATGACGCCCTTCTCCTTAGACTTAGGGCGGCTTACAACACGTTAGCAATAGCACTTTTTTTAACAGAGCTAGGCTATTGCCCCCACAATCCGGGTCCTCATTTTACCCACCTCGGAAGGATGGAAGGCTGAGTTAACCTTGAGCCGGTGATGAGATTTGAACCGCTGACCTACAGATCTACAAGTCAGCTTCAGTGGCCTGCAGTACAGCACTCTACCTGCTGCGCCACCCCAGCTCATCTTGGTGCAGATGCTCTATCTATCTATCTATCTATCTATCTATCTGACTATCTATCTATCTATCTATCTATCTATCTCAGTGTTTCCCAACCTTTTTTGAGCCGTGGCACATTATTCACATTTTCAAAATCCTGGGGAACATTGAGGGGGGGGGCGCAAAAAAGTTTGGACAAAAAAAATCTCTCTTTCTCCCTTTCGCTCTATTTCTCTCTCCCTCCCTCTTTCTCTCCCTCCCTCTTTCTCTCTCTCCATCCCTTTCTTTCTCCCTTCCTTCCTCTCTCTTTTGCTCTTTCTCTCTCCCTCCTTCCCCCCTCTTGCTGTCTTTCTTTCTTTCTTTCTCTCTCTCATTCTGTCTCTCTTGCTATCTCTTTCTTTCTCTCTTCCTTCCTCTCTCTTTTGCTCTTTCTCTCTCCCTCCTTCCCCCCTCTTGCTGTCTCTTTCTTTCTTTCTTTCTCTTTCTCTCTCTCTCTCATTCTGTCTCTCTTGCTATCTCTTTCTTTCTCTCTTCCTTCCTTCCTCTCTCTTTGGCTCTCTTTCTCTCTCCCTCCTTCCCCCCTCTTGCTGTCTCTTTCTTTCTTTCTCTTTCTCTCTCTCATTCTGTATCTCTTTCTCTTTCTCTCTCTTCCTTTCTTTCTCTCTCTTGTTCTCTCTCTTCCTTCTCTGCGGAGGCCGGCAAAGCTTTTCCGGGTAGGCTGGCTGGGGGATAGGGCGGGCGCGCGCGCGCACGCACCCCCGACGTTCCAAAGAACCTTCTCCGACCTCCACTGTGAGAAGGTTTTCTCCAAGCGCTCGCCGGAGGAGCTGGAAAAAGGGGCAGATCGAGCGGGAGGGCAGGCAGGCGGGCGTCAGCGGCGAGAAGCCAGGGGCGTGAGGGGAACGGAGGCACTGGGGGGTGGGGGCAGCCGCGGCGCCGGCCTCCGCACTGTCATCGCTCCCCACCCCAAACTCCAACACCCAGCTCCTTGCGCGGCACTGGAAAAGGGTGCTGCATTGCCGGCTTCTACCTGGTGCTGCCAGGGAATCTCCAGCTGGGCAGGGCTCTCCTTAAGCTCTCCTTTTTCCCTAGGAGCTTGGCGGCACACCTGGCTGTGTCTCGCGGCACACTAGTGTGCCGCGGCACACCGGTTGAGAAACGCTGATCTCTCTATCTCTCTATCTCTCTATCTCTCTATCTCTCTATCTCTCTATCTCTCTATCTATCTATCTATCTATCTATTTATCTATCTATCTATCTATCTGACTATCTATATATCTGTCTATCTATCCATCCATCCATCCATCTATCTACCTATCTATCTTATCATCATCATCGTCATCATCAATAGAATAGAATAGAATAGAACAGAACAGAATAGAATAGAATTTTATTGGCCATGTGTGATTGGACACACAAGGAATTTGTCTTGGTGCAGATGCTCTCAGCGTACATAAAAGAAAAGAGACATTTGCCAAGAATCATGTGGTACAACACTTAATGATTGTCATAGGGGTCAAATAAACAATGAAGAAACAATATTAATAAAAATCTTAGGATACAAGCAAGAAGGTACAGTCACACAGTCCTAAGTGGGAGGAAATGGGTGAAAGGAATAATGAGAAAAAACTAGTACAAATAGAAGGGCAGATTTAGTAAAAAGTCTGACAGTGTTGAGGGAATTATTTGTTTAGCAGAGTGACGGCGTTCGGGGGGGAAACTGTTCTTGTGTCTAGTTGTCTTGGTGTGCAGTGCTCTGTAGTGATGCTTTGAGGGTAGGAGTTGAAACAGTTTGTGTCCAGGACGCGAGGGGTCAGTATATATTTTCCCCGCCCTCTTTTTGACTAATGCAGTCTACAGGTCCTCAATGGAAGGTAGCAGCCATACTATTGAGTTCATGTGCCTTCTTGAAAACCTGCCCTCCCATGGCTGAAAAGTTTGCTTCCCATAGGTTTTATGGTTGCCAAGGTAACCCTCTATGCAAGTGTGTGTGTGGATGCGTGCATGAAGCACATGAATAGCATACTGCATTTTAATGAAATTCTTGTAGAGTTGGCAAAGCTCCTTTCCCAGATAAAAGAAATGTCTCTTTTTCTCATTACCTGCACATCTACAAAGACCAGCTGGATATGACTCCAGCAAATGAAACCCATACAATGATCTGATGAGCATGAAAACCAAAAGATACCTTGTCTGTACACTTCTGCAACATAGACTTGGAGTATCAGGCCATGCTGCCTACAGAATAATACATGAGGTTGGCTGGGCGATGAATGAGACGCAGAAATTTATTTATTTTGTCATACAAATATAGTTTATTAATTTTTATTTATTTATTCATTTGTCCAATACACAGATACATAGGAAGAAAAATAGACATGTGATAATATAAAAGAGGGTGAAAGTGAACTTAGAGGAAAGGATATATGAAAGGAAGAGAATATATAAGATAGGTGAAGGAAAGGAAAGATAATTGGACAGGGGACGAAAGGCACACCAGTGCACTTATGTACGCCCCTTACTGGCCTCTTAGGAACCTGGAGAGGTCAATCGTGGAGAGTCTAAGGGAGAAGTGTTGGGGGTTAGGGGTTGGCACAATTGAGTCCAGTAGTGAGTTCCACGCTTCGATAACTCGATTGTTGAAGTCTCATTTTTTACAGTCTTGTATTGTAGTATTGTATTGTAGCATGTTTAACATAATATAAGTATAAAGTAGAGATGGAAAAGATAAAAAGACATTAGCACAGGGATGGTAGGCACAAAGGTGCACATATGCACGCCCCTTACACACCTCTTAGAAAAGGGGAGAGGTCTATTGTAGATAATGTAAGGTTGAAGATTTTGGGGTTGGGGGAAGCAACAACAAAGTCCGGTAATTAATTCCAGGCGGTGACCCCTCTATTGCTGAAATCGTATTTTCTGCAGTCTAGTTTGGAGCGATTTACATTTAGTTTGTATCTATTGCATGCTCTTGTGTTGTTGTTGTTAAAGGTGAAGTAGTTGCTAACAGGGAGTACATTGTGATGTATTCCGATGGTTTTCAAATGTCCGCTGCGATCCCTTGGTGCCAAGGACCACTGGGACCACTTTCACGGGCTTATGCCAGAGTCGTTGCAGCTCAATTTTTAGATCTTCATATTTCACTAATTTCTCTAGCTGCTTCTCCTCAATTCTGCTGTCCCCTGGGATTGCGATGTCGGTGATCCATACTTTCTTTTTCTCCACAATCAGGATGTCTGGTGTGTTATGCTTCAGAATTCGGTCAGTCTGAAGTCGGAAGTCCCACAGTAGTTTTGCTTGCTCATTTTAGACCACTTTTACGGGCTTATGATCCCACCAGTTCTTTGCCACTGGTAGATGGTAGTTCCGGCACAAGTTCCAGTGGATCATTTGTGCCCCAGCATTGTGTCTATGCTTGTAGTCAGTGTGTGCAATCGTTTTGCAGCAGCTGAGTATGTGATCGATTGTTTCATCTGTTTCTTTACAGAGTCTGCACTTTGGATCGTCTGTTGATTTTTCAATTCTGGCTTTGACAGCATCATCATTATTATTATTATTATTATTATTATTATTATTATTATTATTATTATTATTATTATTATTATTGGCACTTCTTTAAGGAGAAAAGAAGCTCTTTGTGAATGATGTCCTTTCTTTAAAATTCAGAAAAACACATCCACTTAAAAGTAGATCCAGGCTATTTGGGCAAAACTACCTGGCATTTAAAAATATTTAAGAAGCTCTTCTGATCTAAAAATGCCTAGCAGATGGAAAAACTGTAGGTGGGAAGAACAAACGAGAGAGCCAGAAAAGTAGGTCACATGAGAGCCATCCTTTAAAAAGATTGCCAGGGAGTGGAAAGGAAATATTAAACTGAAGACAAAAAAAATAATGGTTGCCCTTTACAACTTGAGCACAATGAGATGGAAAACCTCAAACTTTGGGCTCATATGATTGACTGTACATTTTTAAAATAACAGCTCTCCAGATATATCCCCAAAAGTAGCACAACAGGTTAGAACAGGGTTTCTACGTGATCCCCTTATATAGAACGCTGGTGAGACCCCATTTGGAATAATACTGTGTCCAGTTCTGGAGACCTCACCTACAAAAAGATATGGATAAAATTGAACGGATCCAAAGAGGGGCTACAAGAATGGTGGAAGGTCTTAAGCATAAAACGTATCAGGAAAGACTTCATGAACTCAATCTGTATAGTCTGGAGGAGAGAAGGAAAAGGGGGGACATGATCGAAACATTTAAATATGTTAAAGGGTTAAATAAGGTCCAGGAGGCAAGTGTTTTTAATAGGAAAGTGAACACAAGAACAAGGGGACACAATCTGAAGTTAGTTGGGGGAAAGATCAAAAGCAACATGAGAAAATGTTATTTTACTGAAAGAGTAGTAGATCCTTGGAACAAACTTCCAGCAGACGTGGTTGGTAAATCCACAGTAACTGAATTTAAACCTGCCTGGGATAAACATATATCCATTGTAAGATAAAATGCAGGAAATAGTATAAGGGCAGACTAGATGGACCAGGAGGTCTTTTTCTGCCGTCAGTCTTCTATGTTTCTATGTTTCTAACAACTGAGCATTTTTAAAGATGGGTGCCTAATTCAATTCCCAGTTTTTCCCAGCCAGCCTGTGTGTTTCTGGGAGTTGAAGTCCATACACTTGAAAAGTTGCTAAGGTTAGAATCTTCACCACCATTTCATGTTGATTGTGGATTGACTATTGCTGGGTTTGTTTGTTTGTTTGTATTTTATTTTATTTATTGTTAGAGTTGGAAGGGACCATGCGGGTCATCAAGTCCAACCCCCTGCCTAAGCAGGAACCCTATAGCATCCTAGCCAAATGGCAGTCCAATTGATATGTTCTATTCCTATATCTTCTTTTCTATTCTTTCTTAGATATATTTTACTATGAGTATCTCCTCTATAACCTTCATCATGTATTTTACTGTGTGTGTGTGTGTGTGTGTGTGTTTATATATATATATATATATATATATATATATATATATATATATATATATATATATACACACACACACACACACACACACACACACATACACCCACTAAAATCCTCATTGTGTATTGGACTAACTAGCTAACTAACTAACTAAATAAATAAACAAACAAACAAATAAATAAATAAACCCTCACTCTGTAAATAAGACCTTGGAATACACATATGAAATGATCTAAGTACCAAAGTCCACTGCAACAACATCGCCACATAGCGTCTGTTCCGGCAATCTCACACTACTAACCAGAGCATACAAAACTTTTGCCAGACCAATCCTTGAAAGCAGCTCATCTGTCTGGAACCCACACCAGATTTGGGAGATAAACACTCTAGAAAATATCCAGAGATCCTTTACTAAAAGAGCCCCCCACTCCTCCACTCGCAACAGAACCCCCTACGCAACTAGACTTACAATCCTAGGCTTAGAAAGCTTAGAACTACGTTGCCTTAAACACAACCTAAGCAGAGCCCAATAAAATCATCTGCTACAACATCCTTCCTGCCAATGACTACTTCAGCTTCCACCACAACAACACACGAGGACACAACAGATACAAACTCAAAGTAAACCACTCCAAACTCGACTTGCTCTGCTCGCGTGTCCGCTTGCGCAATTTCACTTCCACACATACTCGGTGTTGTGGTTCAGCCTGAGGCTGCTCAGGGACCGGCTGTGTCTCTGCTGGCTCCATGCCCGGAGGAGGATGACAGCAAAGAGGAGGGGGCTGAACAGTCGGACGGGGGAGAGGAAAGTCAGGAATGGGACGAAGGAGAACAACATGAGAGCCCCTGGGGGGGGGGGCTCTCCCCAGCCAGTAGCTTGGAGTCATTAGGTGATGAAGCACAAGCCGACATTGACATGCGACAGAGACGTTCAGATCAAAGAAAGGAGCAATTAAAGAAGTATTATCAGCACTGAATTAGGAACAGCTGGGCTTGGGTGTGGTCCTCCTTAGCAGGGTTTAAAAGGCAGGCAAGCCCTTGAAGCCATGTGGAGTGTTATCAGTTTGGAGTTACGGTGTCCTGCTTTGTTCTCGATGTCTCTGTTCCTGGCTTGTGGCCCAGCAGTTTGGAAGACCCGTGGGGGGTGTAGGTCTGCTATCTACAGCCTCGTCTTGGCAGCAAGAATCCTGTATTGCTGCATGGACTTTTGCCTTCGTGGATATATCTGAAGATACAGCGTTTTCCTGTTTGTAAGGACATTTTCTGTTACCTGTGTTTTTCTTGAATTTTATAAACTGCCTTTGCCTTTTACCAGTGTGCCTGGATTCTCTTTTTGGGTTGGTCTTGGCTTCCGGAGTGACCCAGACAGAACACTCAGAAGACAGATTCAGCCCGAAACACAGCTGAGGACCTGATCAGCTGTGCTGCAGGCGAAGAGATAAAAGTCAGTATTAACCCGGGGGAAGGGCGGAAGGGCCTTTTCTCAAGCAATGGAAGAGAAGCCATCCAAACACAGGAAAATCTGGCGAAAATTCAGAAAAAAGTAAAGCTCATAGGTTTACAAGAAAACCAAAAAATAACCTAAACAAATGGGTAATAAATGAAAGGAGCAATTATCAAAAATAATAAATGCAAAAAACTTAACTTAAAAAATAAATTCAACATCGCAGTGCAAATATTTGATGCAATACTGGGATAGCCAACAGTTCCTTTTGGACAGAATTATTTCTGAATTAATCTGCACAGTGGAGAAAGGATTTTTCAAATTTTACTTCGTTAGGAGATGCTGTCACTCCATCACGCTGAGTCTGGAGTCAGATGGAAAACAGCATCTGCTGAGATGGAAAATAAAACAGGCAATCTGTTTCTGAAGCTAGTTAACAATGCACATTTAACTCTATATTGGAATATATTACTGCTGGAAGTTTGTTCCAAGGATCTATTTTACTGAAAGAGTAGTAGATCCTTGGAACAAACTCCCAGCAGACGTGGTTGATAAATCCACAGTAACTGAATTGAAACATGCCTGGGATAACACATAGATCCATCCTAAGATAAAATACAGGAAATAGTATAAGGGCAGACTAGATGGACCATGAGGTCTTTTTCTGCCGTCAATCTTCTATGTTTCTTTGTTTCTATGTGTTATGTTACAAATCTGGCGTCCGCTCGCTGCGGTAATGTTTATATTTGAAGGAAAGAAGGAAAGCATAGTGGCAATTCTCCTTGGGTTTAGATTCCTCTTCATGACGCACAGTAGGCTTTTAACATTTCCTCCCCAGCATTTTCACTATTTTGGTCTCTTGCCCTCATAAAGGATATGTGTTACCCCCTGCAAAAATGTTGCAGCCTACATAGAAAACATTGCCACCAGGGCATCCTGCATTAAAGTGGATAAACTCAATGGACATAATTTGATTCCCAGATTTTTTTAAAAAAATCAAAGCACCATGTGGCAAAAAAAAAAAGAAAGAAATATTGCCACGATTATTTTTTTGCCGTAAAAAAAAACCAGACCAGGAGCAGAAACAAGCTGTGGTGGATCGACTCTTTGTTTGTGACTGTAATTAACTACAGAAGAAGAAAAAATCTCCCAGGGATTTTTTTTTTTTAATTTTTGCTAGCATGCAAGGAACAAGATGTGCTTTCTGTATCTGAACATGTGCTGTGATGTCACCCCAGTGTGGAGATATGTAAAGAAGAAGAATTTGATTTTCAGAGATCTCAAAATATTCAGTCCCTTTTGCTATAGACCTGGAGGCATTAGGAAAATAAAAATCAAGATGCCTTTTTTATACATTGCACATTGAAGAGGAGAGTACTGTATTTGATAACAGAGTGATAGCTGTGATAAGAACATAAGAAGAGCCCTGCTGAATCAGGCCAAAGCCCATCGAGTCCAGCATTCTGTGTCACACAGTGGCCCACCAATTGTCCATGGGGATCTTGAACAGAAAGAGAAGGCAAGCCCTTCATGGCATCGGACCAGAATATGTCCGGGACCGCCTTCTGCTGCACGAATCCCAGTGACCGATTAGGTCCAACAGAGTTGGCCTTCTCTGGGTCCCGTCAACTAAACAATGCCGGTTGGCGGGCCCCAGGGGAAGAGCCTTCTCTGTGGCGGCCCCGACTCTATGGGAGAGATTAGAACTGCCCCTACCCTCCTTGCCTTTCGTAAACTCCTCAAAACCCACCTTTGTTGGCAGGCATGGGGGAGTTGAGACATCTCCCCTGGGCCTATACAATTTATGTATGGTATGTTTGTTTGTATGTATGTCTGCTTAATAATGGGGTTTTTTAAATATTTTAAATTGTAAATTATTAGATTTGTTATGAATTGTTTTATTGTGTTGTGAGCCGCCCCGAGTCTATGGAGAGGGGCGGCATACAAATCAATCAATCAATCAACCAATCAAATAAATAAATAAATAAATAAATAACCCTCCCCTTCCATTGACCCCCAACAAATGGTACCCAAGGGAATCCTGCCTGCCTCAAGCAACATAGAGGCGGCACTTGGACATCCGTTTCAATAACCACCGATACACTTGGCATCCATGAATCTGTCTAATCCTGCCTTGAGTGTATCCAGGCTGACAGCTGTCACGACCTCTTCTGGAAGTGAATTCCATAAACCAAAGACCCTCTGGGTGAAGAAATATTTCCCTTGATTTGTCCTCACTTTCTTACCTATGAGCTTTAGGGAGGGCCCCCTTGTCCTAGAATTGTGTGACAGAGAAAAGAATTTTTCTCTATCCACCTTTTCTATCCCGTGCATGATTTTATCCACTTTGATCAAGTCATCTCTTCAATGCTGTCTTTCAAGGCTGAAGAGACCAAGGCGTTGCAACCTGGTTTCGTAAGGGAGGGGCTCCATTTCCATGATGTTTGCTGTATAATAGCAATAGTACTTATATACCGCTTCATAGTGCTTTATAGCCCTCTCTAAGCAATTTACTGAGTCAGCATACTGCCCCAAATAATTTGAGTCCTCATTTGATGGAGCTCGGGAGGATGGAAGGTGGAGTGAACCAGGGGTGCATTGCTGACAATTCGGACCGGTTCTATAGAACTGGTAGCGGAAATTTCCCGCCTCTCGGTGAACCAGCAGCAATGACCAAAAATCCACGTTCCAGAACTGGTCCTCCGGTTGCTGTGGATCGCTGAAAACCCCTCTGCACATGCACAAAGTCTTCTATGCATGCGCAGAGGGTCATTCCCAGGAAGGGACATAATGCGCGCACTTCCATCGCAATGCAAACTTGCAGGGAAGATAAACAGTCAGGGGTTCCTACTTACTGCCGCTACCTGTGCGATGTGCACACATCACGCACAGTGAAGGGCTACAAAAAATTTTACTACCTCACTGTGGGCGTGGCTTATTTTGTGGGTGTGGCTTGGTGGCCATGAGACCGGGTGGGCGTGGCTTGACGATCATGTGACTGGGAGGTGGCTTAAAGGTCATGTGACTGGCTTAAAGGTGGCCAACTTGATGTCACTCACATCAAGGGTTTGGGTTAGGGTGCCTGGCCTCTCCTCGCCTCAAAGAGATACAATTTCCCTATCTATTTACTACTACTGAGCATCCAAAATATACTATTTAATTCTATGTATATATGTCATAGGTGTACATACATATTACACACAGGTACACAAAAATATACATTATCTACTATATAAATTACATGTTTATGTATACACACACACACACATGCAGGCACAGCTCTTCTAAAATTATACACATTCAACCTCATTTACTGCAATAGGAAAAACATACCATGCTATATTCTGCTGCATGAATCCCAGCGGCCGATAAGGTTCCACAGAGTTGGCCTTCTCCGGGTCCGGTCGACTAAACAATGTCATCTGGCGGGCCCCAGGGGAAGAACCTTCTCTGTGGTGGCCCCAGCCCTCTGGAATCAATTCCCACCAGAGATCAGAACTGCCCCCACCCTCCTTGTCTTTTATAAATAGCTTAAGACCCACCTGTATCGCCAGGCATGGGGTTATCACCAGGCTTATATAGTTTTATGTATGGTATGCTTGTGTTGCATGGTTTTAAATGATGGGTTTTTTAGATTTTTTTTAATATTAGATTTGTTTACATTGTAACATTGTTATTATTATTGTTGTGAGCCGCCCCAAGTCTGCGGAGAGGGGCGGCATACAAATCTAATAAATTATTATTATTATTATTATTATTAATTATTATACCCAGAGCCCAGAAGGGGGAAAAAGAAAAAAAAATCAAAATTTTTCTACCAGTTCTGTGTACCTGACCAAAATTTTTCTACTGGTTCTGCGTACCTGACCATATCCATAGGAGCCCACTTACAATATTACTTCAATATTTGACCATCTTCTGATTAGGGGCCACAGTGTCGGCCGTCTCAGGGTCCCGTCGACTAGACCATGTTAGTTGGTGGGGCTATGTGGGAGGGCCTTTTCTGTGGTGGCTCCATCTCTCTGGAACCCACTGCCTCCGGAAATCCATACTATCCCCACCCTCCTGGCCTTCCGGAAGGTTGTGAAAACTTGAGGCCTGAGGCCAATGAGCTATACCAACGAAAGTCTTCCAAAGTCACCATAATCACTAAAATATACAGTATATAAAACACCAACTATGGGGATGGCCTGTTTTTGACCACTTTATATTAATTGCTGCCCCTACCACATGAAACACACCCGAGTTATGTCCCATCAAACACAGCCTACTTTCGGTTTAAGAGTCTATACATTGAAAACATTCTCAGATTGCAAACAGAATAGCAAGCGGGAGACATTCATTGTGAGCTGTGATTCCCCGTTGCTATGTTATCATTATTAGATTATTTACTACCGCTAATTTAAAATCCTGTGCTATTTTTTTCCCTGTATTTTTGTGCAAATGCTCAATTGCAATAGTGGAGCAATCATGATTACAGAAAGAAACAAGAAAGCTGGACTAGGCTGAAATAAAACTACACTTTGTTGTATAAATAAAAATTACCCTTGAAGGACACCAAGTGGCGAAAACCTATAATGACTTAGACCTATATATTTATTTATTTATTTTATTTATTTTATTTATTTATTTTGTCTAATACATAATACACATTGAAAAAAATAGATTAATAATATAAATAAAGAAAAGAATAGAAGAAAAGATATAAAAGTATAGGTGAACATATTTGAAAGGAAGAAAAGATAAAGGAGATAAGGAGAGACAATTGGACAGGGGACGGAAGGCACACTGGTGCACTTATGCACGCCCCTTAACTTATATACTGCTCAAAAAATACAGAGAATACTCTAACACATCCTAGATCTGAATGAATAAAATATTCTCATTGAATATTTCATTTGCACAACTATTCCATTTGCACAACAGCGTGTAAAATCGATTGTCAATCAGTGTTGCTTCCTAAGGGGACAGTTTGATTTCACAGAAGTTTGATTTACTTGAAGTTATATTCTGTTTTTTAAGTGTTCCCTTTATTTTTTTAAAAGCAGTGTATATATTTTTTCCTTTAAATCAAACCAAACCAAACCAAACCATAGCAGTTATAAAACTGAATACAGGAAATAATCGCCCAGTTCAACACAGGTTCTTTTAGCTGACGATTTTGTCAATAAAAATATGCCTGTTTTGCAATCATAGCTGTGTCAGGACCATAAAAAAATGTTCTTTGAGAGGTAAAATACCCAAAGTCAGTTCTGGAATGCCAAGTACAAAGTGTCTCTTTCCTAATGATGGAATATAAAAATATTTGTTGGTTTTATTTTCTTCCTTAGTCCTAAAAATCTGATGCTTGGATAGTCAGATCTTAATCAGAAACCAATGGTTCTCAACCATGGACTGCTGGAGCGCCATTACATTGTTGTAGGGGGTCCACAAAGGTTTGAAAATATTATGATTTCAGTCTTACATTACCATAATTTTTGGAGTATAAAACACACTGGATTATAAAACACGCGTATAAGACGCACCTAGATTTTAGAGGTGGAAAACCTAAGCACCTAAGACTGCATGATGTAGCGGCGAATTATGTTTGCCGATCCCAGTAAAGCGGCCTTTTGCAATTGACCGATGGAGATTTTGTCAATTCCGATGGTTTTCAAATGTCCGCTGAGATCCTTTGGTTCTGCGCCCAGTATGCCAAGTACCACTGGGACCACTTTCACTGGCTTATGCCAGAGTCGTTGCAGCTCGATTTTTAGATCTTCGTATTTCACTAATTTCTCTAGCTGCTTCTCCTCAATTCTGCTGTCTCCTGGGATTGCGATGTCGATGATCCATACTTTCTTTTTCTCCACGATCACAATGTCTGGTGTGTTATGCTTCAGAATTCGGCCAGTCCGAAGTCGGAAGTCCCACACTAGTTTTGCTTGCTCATTTTCGACCACTTTTTCGGGCTTATGATCCCACCAGTTCTTTGCCACTGGGAAATGGTAGTTCCGGCACAAGTTCCAGTGGATCATCTGTGCCACAGCATCGTGTCTATGCTTGTAGTCAGTCTGTGCGATCTTTTTGCAGCAGCTGAGTATGTGATCGATTGTTTCATCTGTTTCTTTACAGAGTCTGCACTTTGGATCGTCTGTTGATTTTTCATTATTATTGTTATTGTTGTTGTTGTTATTGTTATTATCTGCATTTGTTACATTTTTATTCCATTCTGTTCCAATAATGTCTTGGGAATAATTTTTTTCCTCTCTCTCTCTATCTCCATGTCACTCTAATAATACACCATGAAGTAGGTCAAGCGGAGAGATCATGATTAGCCCTATTACACCAAGAGAGCATCATGCTACACTTCTGTCCCAGCCCTGCTGTTTATTTCATACATCAGCTTTCCCTAAACTAGTCTCCTTTCTATGTATTGGGCTGGGAGATGTGGGAATTATATTCCCAGAACATCTGGCAGATGCCAAATTGGGGATAGACGTCTTCTTTCCAGCTGAAAAGGGCTCGAAAACTCAAATCTGCATAGTTCGCAATAACTAATTAGACAGAATTCCAAAGAGTATGATAAATCTTGAGAGACTTAATTATGGCAGTATCTCTCTTTGCCTTTGTATAAAAAAGTACACATTATTGAAAAAAATCAGCTATCAAAAGAAGAAATGGGTGTGTTTTTTAAAGTAATCGTTTACCTACTTTGGGTTTTATGTTAAGCAAATGAACCACAGAATGTATACAGTGATACCTTGTCTTACGAACCCCTCGTCATACAATCTTTTCGAGATATGAACCCAGGGTTTAAGATTTTTTTTTGCCTCTTCTTCCGAACTATTTTCACTTTACGAACCCACCGCCGCCGCCGCTGGGATGCCCCACCTCCGGACTTCCGTTGCCAGCCGAAGCGCCTGTTTTTAACAATGTAAAAATCTGGTCACTTTAGCCTACCGTCCCTGTCCTACTGTCTTCTATCATTCCTTTTTATCTACTTATGTAATGTTTCATTCGTACAAATCACCGTCCTATAATTGTTTGACAAATATATAAGCAAATAAATAAAAAACAAGGTGAGATTTTGCGAAATCTTACACTGTACAACTTGGAATCCCAATTCCATTGTGACTCGAATCATCAATATGGAAACTAATTCTTTTCCCATAATTTTCTGCAGCTAATTATGCAAATGTCCCCTTTAGAGAACAGCCCAGGAGAGGCGATGCACTGCTCATGGTCACAGAAGCCAACTGCTTTTAATGGAAAGGATTCCTATTAAGCCTGGATATTGAGGCCCTGAACTCGCTTAATGCCTGGCAAATTACAGCCTAATTTCAAGTAATGTAAATCATGTAGTTTTAGAATTGCCATTATCTCCGACGCCAGGGGAAATATTCTCCACAATGAATTGTGGGTGTTTCGTTCTCCAGCAAGGCGTACATCTATTATGCGATGAGCAAAGAAAGTCTCAATTTAACTGCCTAATAAATAGAGTATTAGCGCTGAGCAGAGCTCAGTGATTTATTATATGGCTAGTCCTCATGATAATACAAGATGCAATAATAACTCAGAAGCAAGTGACGTAACGGGGAAGGGGGTTTTCTATCTTACTGTTGCTCAGGGCTAGCGTCAGTATCTCTCTGCTTGTTGCAGTAGAAAACAGTTTTTAAATTCTTCCAATCACTGTGTTCAGTTCTGGAGACCTCACCTACAAAAAGATATTGATGAAATTGAACGGGACCAAAGACAGGCTACAAGAATGGTGGAAGGTCTTAAGCATAAAACATATCAGGAAAGATTTCATGAACTCCATCTGTCTAGTCTGGAGGACAGAAGGGAAAGGGGGGACATGATCGAAACATTTAAATATGTGAAAGGGTTAAATCAGGTTCAGGAGGGAAGTGTTTTTAATAGGAAAGTGAACACAAGAACAAAGGGGACACAATCTGAAGTTAGTTGGGGGAAAGATCAAAAGCAACGTGAGAAAATATTATTTCACCGAAAGAGTAGTAGATCCTTGGAACAAACTTCCAGCAGACGTGGTTGATAAATCCACAGTAACTGAATTTAAACATGCCTGGGATAAACATAGATCCATTGTAAGATAAAATACAGGAAATAGTATAAGGGCAGACTAGATGGGCCATGAGGTCTTTTTCTGCCGTCAGTCTTCTATGTTTCTATGTTTCTATGTAGAATGGGGTGGGCATGTTTCATTGAAGCAAAATCGGGGCACCATTCATTTCCACGAGTTCTGTGAGATAGCTATTGATTGAAACAAATCTGTACAGCAAAACGACCGTGTGTGTGTATATATATCATCGCAGCTCCAAAAGGGTGTGTGTTTTGAATGGATTGCCCTCAAGGTCATACTGAGCTAGACTATGGATTATTTCGAACACATTCAGCACATGGTTGTATTGGATAATCCATACTTGATAATGCATATTATTTCAAACACATTCAGAACTTGGTTGTATTGGATAACTCCTACATTATACAGTGGTACCCCTACTTACGAACTTAATTTGTTCCGTGACCAGGTTCTTAATTAATTTAATTTAATTTAATTTTTAATTTATTACATTTTGTTGTGGTTAGCTCTGGCCCAGCTCCTGCCCCAAGGACTGTGGATGTGGGGGAGACATCCACATGCTGCAGGCCTGTTTTGCCCCTGGTAGAATCTGCTGATGAAGGCTCCTCTGACCAAGAAGACATGAGTGACAGGGAGGAGGAGAGTGGGGCAGACAGCTCAGAAGGAGATCAATTCTCTAGCTCCTCCTTGGATTCAGAACAAGAGTTAATGATACAGCCACGCATGCGGAGAGTGATACATAGGCAACAACAACTGAGATATTATTATCAAAGAAAATGAGGCCACCTGTGGTTGGGTGGGGCTGTGGTCATTAGTGAGGCTGCTATAAAGAGCAGCCTGTGGGTTTGGCCATTGAGGAGGATTATCTGGTCCTCATGTTTCGTGACTGCTTTACTGATTTTGACCTTTTGTGTGCTGATTTTTCCCGCTTTGAAACTAAACCAGAGCAAAGTGTGTTTCACTTTGTGAAAGAAGAAGGACTGTGAATTGCCTCACAGCTGCAAGCTAAGTATCACAGAACTGATAAGGGACTTGTACCAATTACCAGTTTGTTTGGAGACCAGTGCTCTTTGCTATACCAAAAGAGGGCTTAGTTTAAGTGAATTTTCATTATAAAGAACATTGTTTTGAATTTTCAAACATGTGTGTGTCTGAAATTTGTACCTGTGAATTTTTGGGAGGATTCTACCAGAGAGCCCAACAGAACAACATTTATATGCCGCCCGTCTCCAGAGACTTGGAGCAGCTCATAACAATAACAACAATGTAAACAAATCTAATACATTTTTTTAAAAAACATCTAAAAACCCATTAAGTAGAAAAGTTTGTAAGAAGAAGCAATTTTTCCCATAGGAATCAATGTAAAAGTAAATAATCCATGTGATTGGGGGAGCCACAGGGAGGGTGGAGGCCCTGTTTCCTCCCAGGAGATTCCTAGAGAGGCCCCACGGAGGCTTCTCCCTGCCTTTTCCGGTTACAGATTTGTAAGTGGAAAATGGTTCTTGAGAAGAAGCAAAAAAATCTTGAACACCCGGTTCTTATGTAGAAAAGTTTGTACGTAGAGGCGTTTGCAGGTAGAGGTACCACTGTATAAGAAAAAAAATATTTTTTTTAAAGGGAAACACAAACCATGGAGAAATCATACTTCTTTTGGGTCATTTCTGATTCGGTACTTTCTCAACAGCATATTCCTTGCTCTCTCAAGTCCACAATCTTTTTATTTTTAAAGACAAACTATATCCTCACCCATTTTTAATAGTTTAATTTGTGTCCTTAGGATTGCAGGTTGATGCAGGGGAGAATTAAAGAGGTGAGCTTATTAGTGTTCAACAAAAGTATCGTTTCACTCAATGGATGAGCCTCATCCACCCTGTGTGGTTTGTGCACAGAATAATATTCTGGAAAGAATGAGAGCTGAACTCCTCAAAATGTAGATTATAATTAAAATGTGAGCTATGGTGAGAGCTTTAAAAAGTCACTGCAAAGCCTCAGTAATTGGATAAATGGAATTCAAATTGGAAAGTATGGTTGTCATTATTTTTAAAAGTATTTCAATTATACGTATTTATTCCATGATGATTGCTATATTGATTTCCACACATGAAAGACAACAGAGCATTTAAAAGACAACTGTGAATGATAGATGATATTGAAGAAATCTTTACTCCTGTTCAAAGACTTGATTCTTTATACAAGTCTCAATATTTCACCTTCTTCTAATTGTTCCTCCTTGCACAGAAGATATTTTACAGTTCTCAAAACAATCTAAGAACATTGTCTATTGTCCAATGTTTTAGCACAAAACTTGATACAGTGGTACTTCTACTTACGAACTTAATTCATTCCGTGACCAGGTTCTTAAGTAGAAAAATTTGTAAGAAGAAGCAATATTTCCCATAGGAATCAATGTAAAAGCAAATAATGTGTGCGACTGGGGAAACCACAAGGAGGGTGGAGGTCCTGTTTCCTCCCAGGAGATTCCTAGAGAGGCCCCATGGAGGCTTCTCCCCACTTTTTCTGGCCCTGTTTCTTCCCAGGAGATTCCTAGACAGGCTGCACAGAGGTTTCTCCCCACCTTTTCCGGCCCTGTTTCCTCCCAGGAGATTCCTAGAGAGACCCCACGGAGGCTTCTCCCCATCTTTTTCCGACCCTGTTTCCTCCCAGGAGATTCCTAGAGAGGCCCCATGAAGGCTTCTCCCCATCTTTTCTGGCCCTGTTTCCTCCCAGGAGATTCCTAGAGAGGATCCACAGCAGGTTCTCCCCGCCTTTTCTGCCCTTGTTTCCTCCCAGGAGATTCATAGAGAGGCCCAAAGGAGGCTTCTCCCTGCCTTTTCCAATTACAGCTTCAGAGGCTGGGGTTTGTAAGTGAAAAATGGTTCTTGAGAAGAGGCAAAAAAGATCTTGAACACCTGGTTCTTATCTAGAAAAGTTCGTAAGTAGAGGCGTTCTTAGGTAGAGGTGCCACTGTACGTGCTTTCATCTTCCTTTCCTAATAGAGGGATGAGGCACATAGAAAGATCTATGAATAAACCTCTATTTGAAGAAAAGTCTCCAAAGGTCTGTTGTTTGTTTGTTTGTTTGTTTGTTTGGATTTGTAAAGCTGCCCCGAATCTTCGGAGGGGCAGCATATAAGTCTAAATAACAAACAAACAAGCAAACAAACAAAAAGAAAGCATATGGTTTACCTTAGAACTTTACGAGTCTTCGGAGAGGGGCAGCATACAAATCTAATAAATAAATAAAAATAAAAAACCCTGGACACACATACAACCTGGGAGAAACCCCTCTGAGCAGTAGCGACTGCGAAAGAGACCTCGGAGTCTTGGTGGATAATCAACTAAACATGAGCCAACAATGTGCAGCAGCAGCTAAAAAAGCCAACACAATCCTAAGCTGCATCAACAGGGGAATATACTCTAAGACCAGGGAAGTCTTAATACCACTCTACTACGCCCTGGTCTGACCACACCTGGAGTACTGTGTTCAGTTCTGGTCACCACACTTCAAAAGAGACATTGAAACTCTGGAGAAGGTGCAGAAAAGAGCAACCAAGATGATTAAGGGATTGGAAACCAAGACTTACGAAGAGAGACTGGGGGAACTGGGCATGGATAGCCTAGAGAAAAGGAGGGCCAGAGCGGACATGATAGCAGTCTACAAGTATACGAGGGGTTGCCACAGAGAGGAGGGGATCACTTTATTCTCCAGGGCACATGGAGATAAGGAGGAACTTCCTGACGGTCAGAGCGATCAACCAATGGAACAACCTACCAGCGGACGTTGTGAACTCCAACACTCTGGACATTTTTAAGAGAAGATTGAACTGCCACTTGACTGGTGTGCTATAGGGTTCCTGCCTGGGCAGGGGGTTGAACTCGATGGCCCCCTTGGTCCCTTTCAACTCTAACAATCAATCAATCAATCAATCAATATAATAATAATAATAATAATAATAATAATAATAATAATAACAACAACAATAATAATACTTAGAGGCATTAAGTCCAAACGTGGCATTTAATTCTACCCATTTCGGAGGAAATTCCCCCTCTCTGCATTCTGGAGTGGTTAAAGGAGACAAACAATTTTCCTACATAACCAGATACAGCAAAAAGCAGGAGATTTTCGTATGGCTTGAATGCTAATAAATCCAAATCGTGTGATTGTTTCTCACTTTGTTAATGGGGAAAAACCTATTCAGAGGCGCTTCCTCATACTAAATCTAAACCTGGATCGTGGAATACACGGACATTCTCTTCTTCTCCAAAGGAAGAAAGGAAAGCTGAGATTGTTTTGACAGGTGGACTCGATTTTGCCAAGAATCAAAAGTAAAGAACATTCTCTTCCTACCGATGAACCTGGACAAAATGATACTTTTACACAACAGCAACAGACAGTACATCAACTTCAACAGCTTCCAGTTTTAATTTCCAGTAAGAGTTGGAATCAATTGATGATTCAGTGTCCAAAACTACAGCCAAGCTATTTTTCACCCTATTTTGAGCTTCTTAACCTACGAGACCGCCATCTGCCGCACAAATCCCAGCGGCCGATTAGGTCTCACAGAGATGGCCTTCTCCGGGTCCCGCCAACAAAATAATATTGGTTGGCGGGGCCCAGGGTAAGAGCCTTCTCTGTGGCGGCCCCGGCCCTCTAAAATCAACTCCCTCCAGAGATTCAAACAGCCCCCACCCTCCTCGCCTTCCGTAAAATGCTGAAGACTCACCTCTGTCGCCAGGCGTGGGGATAATTATATCTCCCCTTTGTTGTGTTTTCCGACCTCTGTAGTATGATTAATTGGGTTGAGTGTGTACGAGTGCATAGTTGTGATTTTATGATATTGATTATTTTATATTAATGTTTTTTAATTGACTTTTTAAATTTTAATATTAGATTTGTAATGTATTGTACTATTGTTATGATGTGAGCCGCCCCGAGTCTTCGGAGAGGGGCGGCATACAAATCTAATAAATTTATTATTATTATTATTATTATTATTATTATTATTATTATTATTATTAACATTTTTGAAAGATGAAGGGCCCAATTAAAGCAAGGCTGAGAGGACTGAACTAAAAGCATTGTTGTTGGTGGTAATAATAATTTAGAAAACAATAATTATTATAAGCAATGTTTACTTCCTTCTATCATTCTGCAGTTTAATGTTTCCAAATGTAAAATAATGCACTTGGGGAAAAGGAATCCTCAATCTGAGTATTGTATTGGCAGTTCTTTGTTAGCAAATACTTCAAAATAAAAGAATTTAGGGGTAGTGATTTCTGACAGTCTCAAAATGGGTGAACAGTGCAGTCAGGCGGTAGGGAAAGCAAGTAGGATGTTTGGCTGCATAGCTAGAGGTATAACAAGCAGGAAGAGGGAGATTATGATCCCGCTATATAGAGCGCTGGTGAGACCCCATTTGGAATACTGTGTCCAATTCTGGAGACCTCACCTACAAAAAGATATTGACAAAATTGAAGGGGTCCAAAGACGGGCTACAAGAATGGTGGAAGGTCTTAAGCATAAAACGTATCAGGAAAGACTTCATGAACTCAATCTGTAGAGTCTGGAGGACAGAAGGAAAAGGGGGGACATGATCGAAACATTTAAATATGTGAAAGGGTTAAATAAGGTCCAGGAGGGAAATGTTTTTAATAGGAAAGTGAACACAAGAACAAGGGGACACAATCTGAAGTTAGTTGGTGGAAAGATCAAAAGCAACATGAGAAAATATTATTTTACTGAAAGAGTAGTAGATCCTTGGAACAAACTTCCAGCAGACGTGGTTGGTCAATCCACAGGAACAGAATGTAAACATGCCTGGGATAAACATATATCCATCCTAAGATAAAATACAGAAAATAGTATAAGGGCAGACTAGATGGACCATGAGGTCTTTTTCTGCCGTCAGACTTCTATGTTTCTATGTTTCTATAAATATTTTTTTAGGGTCTATGACAGTGACGACGAACCTTTTTTTCCTAGGGTGCCGAAAGCGCGTGTGTGTTATCGCGCATGCGTGAGCGCCCACGCCCAGGATTCAATGCCTGGGTACAGCTAAAATGCCCTCCCCCGCCCTCCCCGTAGGCCCACTGGAGGCCTGAAACAGTCCATTTCCCAAACACTGATAATAATAATAATAATAATAATAATAATAATAATAATAATAAATTAGATTTGTATGCCACCCCTCTCCGAAGACTCGGGGCGGCTCACAACATAGTAGGCCCAGTAGGTCCATTTTTCACCCTCCCCAGGCTCCAGAGGCAAAAACACCCTCCCCTATCCCCCTGGGAGGTTCTCCAGAAGCCGAAAACGCCCTCCCAGAGCCTCCGGGCAAGCTGATAATCAGCAGACTGGCAAACACATGCACACTGGACCTAAGCTAGGGTAACAGCTCGCATGCCAGCAAATATGGCTCCGGGTGCCACCTGTTGCACCCGTTCCCTAGGTTCGCCATCACTGGTCTATGAGTTAGGCAAAATCCAGTCCAGGTAGTTGATTTAATTTCAATGTTCTTTTGTTCACATACCGTATTTTTTTGGACTGGTGTATAAGACGCACAAAGATTTCAAAGAGGTAAGTAAGAACAAAAAAGGGGGGAATCTGGAGAGGTCAACCGTGGATAATCTAAGGGTAAAATGTTGGGGGTTAGGGGATGATACTACGGAGTCCAGTAATGAGTTCCACGCTTCGACAACCCGATTACTAAAGTCATATTTTTTACAGTCTAGTTTGGAGAGGTTAATGTTAAGCTTGAATCTGTTATGTGCTCTTGTGTTGTTGTGGTTGAAGCTGAAGTAGTCTCCGACAGGCAGAACGTTGCAGCATATGATCTTGTGGGCAATACTTAGATCATGTTTAAGGCGTCTTAGTTCTAAGCTTTCAAGGCCCAGGATTGAAAGCCTAGTCTCGTAGGTGTTCTGTCGGGCTCTCTGGCAGACTCCTCCCAAAAATTCACAGGTACAAATTTCAGACACACACATGTTTGAAAATTCAAAACAATGTTCTTTATACCGAAAATGCAAATAAACCAAGCCCTCTTTTGGTATAGCCAAGAGCCCTCGTCTCCAACCAAACTGGTAATTTGTACAAGTCCCTTATCAGTTCTGTGATACTTAGCTTGCAGCTGTGAGGCAATTCACAGTCCTTCTTCTTTCACAAAGTGAAACACACTTTGCTCTGGTTTAGTTTCAAAGTGGGGAAAAATCAGCACACAAAAGGTCAAAGTCAGTAAAGCAGTCACGAAACACAACGATCAGATAATCCTCCGTAATGGCCAAACCCACAGGCTGCTCTTTATAGCAGCCTCACTAATGACCACAGCCCCACGCAACCACAGGTGGCCTCATTTTCTTTGATAATAATCTCTCAGTTGTTGCTGCCTATGCATCGCTCTCCGCATGCGTGGCTGTATCATTAACACTTGTTCTGAATCCGAGGAGGAGAGAGATAATTGATCTCCTTCTGAGCTGTCTGCCCCACTCTCCTCCTCCCTGTCACTCATGTCTTCTTGGTCAGAGGAGCCTTCATCAGCAGATTCCACCGGGGGCAAAACAGGCCTGCAGCATGTGGATGTCTCCCCCACATCCACAGTCCTTGGGGCAGGAGCTGGGCCAGAGCTAACCACAACAGTAGGGTATTCTGTTTCGAGTGGAGGAGAGAAGGGCTCTTCTGGTGAAGCATCTCTGGACATTTTCAAGATCCAGCAAGAGGACTTGAGAGAGAGAGAGAGAGATTTTGGTGATATTTTTTTTTGCTTCCGCACATACACAGAAGCAAAAAAATGCCAAAATCTCATGCACACACCCATAACTCCATTTTTGCTAGTGTTGCCTGTAGCAACCCATTTGCCTGTTGCAACCCATTTCCACTATGATTTATACACGATTTAAAACATATTTTATAATTTAAGATGGCAACTTTCCCCTTTTTCCCTTGAATCAAAAACAGACGGAAATTGGATTGTTTTCTCAGAAGAATCCCAGGCTTGGTTTGTTTTGTTTTCTTTTATTACCATGGACACCTTTAGGATACTTTATAAAAGGCATTTACCATTCTTCAAAGTCAATGTTTCCTTTAATTTGATTGTGGATTGATTAATAAAATTTTCTTGGCAACGAGAACTGATATGTCATAAATTACTAATTTTTTTACGTCTGAACCTATAGTCCTGGGACTTTGTGTGGTTTATTCATTAAATTATGATAAAGCACATCACAACAGAATAACAGAAAAAAATATTAAATATTATAGATATGGGACGTAATCATGTTGACAGTAATTATGTGATTTATGATTAAATTTTAAATTGTCGTTTTATTTTTTGCCTGATTCCATTCATGTTTTATGGACGCTGAGAGCATCTGCACCAAGACAAATTCCTTGGGTGTCCAATCACACTTGGCCAATAAAAATTCTATTCTATTCTATTCTATTCTTTCTCATCCTAATTTGGTCTCTAAACTGTGGCATAAGGCTTCCCATGCCAAACAAACCAAAGCTTAAATTATTTACAAACTCATTTGATTCACATGTTATACAAAGACATGGTTATCCATGGTTTGTGAATAATTTAAAGTTCGGTTTGTTTGGCATGGGAAGCCTTATGTCGCAGTTTAAAGACCAAATTGGGATGAGAAAGGTTTCTAAATACATTGATATTTTGGATGTATTCAGTTCATCAGAGCAAACGTGGAATGAATTTCTACATTTTAATAATAACAACTATTTTTCATACTGTCTTAGTCACCTGTGTGTGTTGTTAAATAAACACAAAATGACATAAGAGACCTATTATGGCCCTACTGCCTATAGGTATCCCAAACGGACTCTGCATTACAATTAACTGAATTTAAACATGCAGTAACTGAATTTAAACATGCCTGGGATAAACATACTGTATATCCATCCTAAGATAAAATACAGAAAATAGTATAAGGGCAGACTAGAGGTCTTTTTCTGCCGTCAGACTTCTATGTTTCTATGTTTCTATTATGTTCCTAAGTTAAATAATAAATCTTGCTTTCTCAGGCGCGATGGCCCATTAGCAAAAATTATTTAAGAATAACGGAATTAGTTACCTTCCCTTTCTTTTGCATTTGTCATGCAGATGATTGCCATAACTGGAAATGGACTATCTCTTTTGACCAGTGGAGCTGAACAACTATAATTAAATTCCCAGGACCTCCTGCCAAAATGCCATGGAATTTATTTCATACCCTCAAGGTCATTCGAATGAAATTCATTGGCTTTCTCAGATTAGGTGGCTAGAAGCCCTGTTATACACGCTGTGGCCAAACATCCATTAATCTGTTCCCTCTTTCCATCCTCTCCTCTTTTTATCTCAGAACTGGTCACCTTTTAACCTTCATTCTTGGCAAATCAATTGTGAGAATCCCCCAAATCAGGAATTTTCAATAGGTTGGTGAGAACATATTAATAACACCAAGGCTGGTTGATTTCAGACTCACCCTGACCCTACGGACTTTTCGGAAGTCTGCAAAATCTCCTATAGGAAGAGATAATGGCTCAGATCTAAGGCTTGCGGTCTTCTTCTTTTTTTCCCCTGTAGGGACTGAACTTTCTAAAATGAATTCTATTCTGAGCCACATAATCACAAGGCCCTTTCTGCAATTTCCTCTGTTTTCATTCCCCCGTTCACAGCGCAGTAACAAAAAAAGATAATTCTTCCCAGAGGTATGAACTCATCCCTTGCACAGAGGCACTGAAATTAAGCAGAAGATTGCATGAAATTAGACCTAGCACAATAGAAACATAGAAACATAGAAGACTGACGGCAGAAAAAGACCTCATGGTCCATCTAGTCTGCCCTTATACTATTTCCTGTATTTTATCTTACAATGGATCTATGTTTATCCCAGGCATGTTTAAATTCAGTTACTGTGGATTGACCAACCACGTCTGCTGGAAGTTTGTTCCAAGGATCTACTACTCTTTCAGTAAAATAATATTTTCTCACGTTGCTTTTGATCTTTCCCCCAACTAACCTCAGATTGTGTCCCCTTGTTCTTGTGTTCACTTTCCTATTAAAAACACTTCCCTCCTGGACCTTATTTAACCCTTTCACATATTTAAATGTTTCGATCATGTCCCCCCTTTTCCTTCTGTCCTCCAGACTATACAGATTGAGTTCATGAAGTCTTTCCTGATACGCTTTATGCTTAAGACCTTCCACCATTCTTGTAGCCCGTCTTTGGACCCGTTCAATTTTATCCATGTCTTTTTGTAGGTGAGGTCTACAGAACTGGACACAGTATTCCAAATGGGGTCTCACCAGCGCTCTATATAAGGGGATCACAATCTCCCTCTTCCTGCTTGTTATACCTCTAGCTATGCAGCCAAGCATCCTACTCGCTTTTCCTACCGCCCGACCACACTGCTCACCCATTTGGAGACTGTCAGAAATCACGACCCCTAAATCCTTCTCTTCTGAAGTTTTTGCTAACACAGAACTGCCAATGCAATACTCAGAATAATGGGACCACCCTGGTTTAGATAAACGTGCATTACAGCATAGCAAAATCACCTTCAGCTCAGCATTAGAGACCTTTCAGCAGGACTCTAGAGCTGGGTATTTCCCAACCTTGGCCACTTGAAGATATCTGGACTTCAACTCCCAGAATTCCCCAGCCAGCATCTGTGCCATAGGTTCGCCATCACTGACCTTGACCGAGGGTGTCAAACAGGATTTCTTCAATGGCTGTAGTTGTAGTTCTTCTCTGCATGCCAGCCTGGGGGGCTGGGGTGGGGGGTCAACCTGGATGGCCTCCTGAAGGACTCTGCCAGCCAAAATAGGGCACAAGGAGGCCACATATGCCCTCCGTACTCTTTTTGGGCCAGCAAAGTGCTGCAGGAGGCCATCCAGGCTGCAAATGGACGCAGCACAGTTACACGCACACCCCATGCTCCATTTTGACTGCCAGGGGCACTGCAGGCTGCCCCCGCCAGCCACATTTAAGCATCCTTGCGTTTGACACCTGTGACCTAGATGCTTTCTCTCCGCCCTAGGAAGAAGCCAATGGAAAACCACTTCTGAAAAACCTTGCCTGCGCAGACTGGTCCAGGCAATCTCCAAGAATCAGATATGATTGAATGGAAGAGTTTAACACAATCCCCCAAAGAATAGAGCTCACATTAGAGAAACATCTGTCAGCTGTGGCGAGGGGGGCGTTTGCCCAGGTTCGCCTGGTGCACCAGTTGCGGCCCTATTTGGACCGGGAGTTATTGCTCACAGTCACTCATGCCCTCATCACCTCGAGGCTCGACTACTGTAACGCTCTCTCCATGGGGCGACCTTTGAAAAGTGTTCGGAAACTTCAGATCGTGCAGAATGCAGCTGCGAGAGCAATTATGGGCTTTCCCAAATATGCCCATGTTACTCCAACACTCCACAGTCTGCATTGGTTGCCGATCAGTTTCCAGTCACAATTCAAAGTGTTGGTTATGACCTATAAAGCCCTTCATGGCACCGGGCCAGAATATCTCCAAGACCGCCTTCTGCCGCACGAATCCCAGCAACCGATTAGGTCCCACAGAGTTGGCCTTCTCCGGGTACCGTCAACTAAACAATGTCGGTTGGCAGGGCCCAGAGGAAGAGCCTTCTCTGTGGCGGCCCCGACCCTCTGGAACCAACTCCCCCCAGAGATTAGAATAGCCCGCACCCTCCTTGGCTTTCGTAAACTCTGCAAAACCCACCTCTGCCATCAGGCATGGGGAAATTAAGATATTCTTTCCCCCTAGGCTTCTACAATTTATGCATGGTATGTTTGTATGTATGATTGCTTTTATAACAAGGGTTTTTAACTGTTGTAGTATTGGATTTTTGCATTCTGTTTTTTGTCACTGTTGTTAGCCGCCCCGAGTCCACGGAGAGAGGCGGCATACAAATCCAATAAATAAAATAAAATAAAATAAAATAAAATAAAATAAAATAAAATAAAATAAAATAAAATAAAATAAAATAAAATAAAATAAAATAAAATAAAATAAAATAAAATAAAATAAAATAAAATAAAATAAAATAAAATAAAATAAAATAAAATAAAATAAAATAAAATAAAATAAAATAAAATAAAATAAAATAAAATAAAATAAAATAAAATAAAATAAAATAAAATAAAATAAAATAAAATAAAATAAAATAAAATAAAATAAAATAAAATAAAATAAAATAAAATAAAATAAAATAAAATAAAATAAAATAAAATAAAATAAAATAAAATAAAATAAAATAAAATAAAATAAAATAAAATAAAATAAAATAAAATAAAATAAAATAAAATAAAATAAAATAAAATTAAATAAATAAATAAATAAATAAATAAATAAATAAATAAATAAATAAATAAATAAATAAATAAATAAATAAATAAATAAATAAATAAATAAATAAATAAATAAATAGTATTCTAGGGAGAAGTTTCCCCCCCAAAACTATCATTATATGTTTTATAAACAAATGCATCAAAGGGGTTAATTTCTATGAAGAATGTTTGACATTCTTTAACAGCTACCTAAAACAGGGTTTTCTATACATACATACATACATACATACATATATACACACACAGTATGAATGCAGTACATTCGGTATACACAGAGAGAGAGAAGGGGGTGAGGGAGCGCTATAAAATCAGTGGGAACATGTTTAGCCACGTTTTCTGTTGATTGACATCTGAAATCTCAATAAACGGTATAACTGTCTTACAAAATAAGACATATCACATCTCTGATTATATAGTAGTACAGACAGTGCCACAAATTTTTCCTTATTTTTTCTTTGTTGCTTTTGAATATATGATATAATCTTGCTTCTGCAGGTATTGGATTTTAGCTGAATTCGACGTGTAACAATTCCAGATTTTTTATTATTTTTATTATTATTGCTACTCGCAATCCTAAACATTAACATAAACATCGCCTTGTAATATTTATGTTGCCTGGTAGACGGCTGGGATAAGATCATATTTTCAAACCTTGTACTGCTTGGCATTATCGCTTATCTTCATTGCCCCAGGCAATGTTTTATGGAAGTTATAAATCTTAGCAATAACTCATAATCGCAGCAGAGAAATGGAACAGTTCTCACTCCATTGTGTCGCTGTCACCGCGGGGAAAAAATATATAGAAAACCCGCCTCCTTTGTGACATTGAAAAAAATTCTTTCTTACTATTAAGGGTTGAAAGAAATACAGTGGTGGAACGCCTCTACTTACGAACTTTTCTAGATAAGAACCGGGTGTTCAAGATTTTTTTGCCTCTTCTGAAGAACTATTTTCCACTTACAAACTCGAGCCTCCAAAAACTGTAACCGGAAAAGGCAGGGAGAAGCCTCCGTGGGGCCTCCCTAGGAATCTCTTGGGAGGAAACAGGGCCAGAAAAGGCAGGAAGAAGCCTCCGTGGGGCCTCTCTAGGAATCTCCTGGGAGGAAACAGGGCCTCCACCCTCCCTGTGATTTCCCCAATCACACACATTATTTATTTATTTTATTATTTATTACTTGGATTTGTATGCCGCCCCTCTCCGAAGACTTTGCTTTTACATTGATTCCTAAGGGGAAAATTGCTTCTTCTTACAAACTTTTCTACTTAATAACCTGGTGACGGAACAAATTAAGTTCGTAAGTCGAGGTACCACTGTCTTGGAAGGTGACTATGAGGTCACCCCTAATCCTTTGATTCCTATGATGTCACCCCTAGACCTAGGAATTCTCAGCCAAAATCAATGGTCCCACAGAGTGGGCCTTCTTCGGGTCCCGTCAAAAAAACAATGTCGTTTGGCGGGACCCAGGGGAAGAGCCTTCTCTGTGGCGGCCCCGGCCCTCTGGAACCAACTCCCCCCGGAGATTAGAATTGCCCCCACCCTCCTCGCCTTTCGTAAGCTCCTTAAAACCCACCTCTGCCATCAGACATGGGGGAACTGAGATATTCTTTCCCCCTAGGCCCTTGCAATTTATGCATGGTGTGTTTGTTTGTTTATATGTATGTTTCGTTTTACAAATAAGGGTTTTTTAGCTGTTTTAGGATTGGATTTACATGCTGTTTTATATAACTGTTGTTAGCCGCCCCGAGAGAGGGGCAGCATACAAATCCAATAAATAAATTAAATAAATACATGGATCTTTAGGAAGAAACATAAAACAAATGGCTCCAGGACCTGGAAAAATCTCTCACCAAGAGAACACATGACATTTCGAGCTTAGCCTAATCTTCTTGTCCCAGGCAAAACATATTCTCAAAGGATCCACTAGGGGGCACTGCACAATCACATGTGAATCTAAGATTACTATTGTTCAGGGTTCACTCCCCATTAATGATTACAGAATGGAAAAAAAGGAAGTGCTCTCCTGGTCAGCTATGATCTGACTGGACCATTGCCAGGATCTCCACTAAGCTCCAGGGGCCCTTATTTGTGTTTTGTTAATGTTCCCACCTTTTCAACCTCTTTTTCTTGCTAATTTCATTTCCTAGCTTTGTTTGCTCGCTTGCTTCTTTATTTATCAATTAGAATGTTTTATCACACTTTTACTACTTTTATAAATAACTCAAGGCAATGAACATATATAACACTCCTTCGTCCTATTTTTTCCACAATACCCTGCAAGGTGAGATGGATTGACTGGCTAGAATAGAATAGAATAGAATAGAATAGAATAGAATAGAATGCAGAGCACTGCACACCAAGACAACTAGACACAAGAACAGTTTTTCCCCAGGACACCATCACTCTGCTAAACAAATAATTCCCTCAACACTGTCAGACTTTTTACTAAATCTGCACTTCTGTTTCTACTAGTTTTTCTCATCATTCCTATCATCCTTTTCCTCCCACTTAGGACTGCGTGACTGTCACTTGTTGCTTGTATCCTAAGATTTGTATTAATATTGTTTCTTCATTGCTTATTTGACCCCTATGACAATCATTAAGTGTTGTACCACATGATTCTTGATAAATGTCTCTTTTTCTTTTATGTACACTGAGAGCATCTGCACCAAGACAAATTCCTTGTGTGTCCAATCACACTTGGCCAATAAAAAATTCTATTCTATTCTATTCTATTCTATTCTAATAAAGTTCGTTTAAAGACTGGTTATTGCTTTGTTAATCAAAATGTTCCACCTCTGATGTCCTGGACCCGTGATGGGATGGGATTGGTGACCCGTTAGCACTTTCTGATGGCTCCCAGGAGTCAGCCCAGCCATGCACATGCCCGACATGGATGTGCACACCTCCATGTGAGATTTTGCTTTTGCGCATGTGCCTGAAGTGAAATCTCACCCTTGCGCATGTGAGACTTCAACCATAATGTTTTATTCATGCAGGGTTTTCGGGTAGATCCAAACATTTGCTCTAAAGTCTATATATAATATGGTGGATTTAATGTTTTAATATACACTAACTGTTAAGAAGGAACAACCCTGCTTTAAAATATTTTCCATTTGTATTTTATTTTAATGCAAATTATTTCAATTTTTCTGAAGATTTTTCAGACTATTAATTGTCTTTATGTCATAGTTAGAACTTTCCACATGTCTAATTGCTGATGCAGGAGGAGACAATCAAAAGCTGCAAATGGACTGGTTTGAAACTGAAATTACTGTAAATCAGTCCAAAATCAAGTAATATGATAGTTACCAAATTTATGATCCAATCATTGATGCAGAGAAAAAAAGGGCATGTGAGACTTCAACCATTTTTGCTCTCTTTTTGATTCTGCACATGGGCAGAAGCAAAAAAAGGACAAAAATTGCAAAAATCTCACCTACGTGAGCATCCCCCCACTAGAGGCCCATGCGCTGAAGTGAAATCTCACACAGGGGCGCATGCACATGTATCGGGCACGCATGCACGCCAGCCTCAGGATCCCGTACCGGCAGGAAAAAGTAAGTGGAGCCCTTCATCATCCTGGACCGTGGTAGCAAACCAGAAATTACCTGGTGGCTAAGCCCACCTTTATAACAACTACCCGGTGAAAGATTCGCCCAGGTTCGCCTTGTACACCAGTTGCTACCCTACTTGGACCGGGAGTCACTGCTCACGGTCACTCATGCCCTCATCACCTCGAGGCTCGACTACTGTAACGCTCTCTACATGGGGCTACCTCTGAAAAGTGTTCGGAAACTTCAGATCGTGCAGAATGCAGCTGCGAGAGCAATCATGGGCTTCCCAAATATGCCCATGTTACACCAACACTCCGCAGTCTGCATTGGTTGCCGATCAGTTTCTGGTCACAATTCAAAGTGTTGGTTATGACCTATAAAGCCCTTCATGGCACCGGACCAGACTACCTCAGGGACCGCCTTCTGCTGCACGAATCCCAGCGACCAGTTAGGTCCCACAGAGTGGGTCTACTCCAGGTCCCGTCAACTACACAATGTCGCCTGGCGGGACCCAGGGGAAGAGCCTTCTCTGTGGCGGCCCCGGCCCTCTGGAACCAACTCCCCCCAGAGATTAGAACTGCCCCCACCCTCCTTGCCTTTCGTAAGCAACTTAAAACCCACCTCTGCCGCCAGGCATGGGGGAATTGAGATCCTCTTTTCCCCTAGGCCTTTACAATTGTATGCATGGTATGTATGTATGTATGTTTGGTTTTTATATTAATGGGTTTTTAATCATTTCTAATATCAGATTACTATTGTACACTGTTTTATTGTTGCTGTTAGCCGCCCCGAGTCTCCAGAGAGGGGCGGCATACAAATCCAATAAATAAATAATTTATTTTTTTTTAAAAGCAGACTAATTTACACTCTTGTGTCATAGTTGATTAGTACCAACGTTTTCCTCTGTGAGGGGAGGGAGAGAAAGAGGAAGGTGCCATGATTGGATGTCAGGAATAGCGCCGAATGTTCTGGGATTTCCCAGGCCTCTTCACTCTCGTGGTCCGTATTGGTTTTTCCCTTACGAAATGGGGAAATGAAATTAAAAATTCGATACAGAAAGCAAATAGAGCATTTGGCTAACATTTCGTTTGCCAGCACTCCCTGTTTATTTTACTGATGTAAATCTCTCCAGACCCTGGCAGCTCCTTTCTTGATAAACAAATATTATCTCGACACGGAAGATCTACATCATTGCAGACGTAATAGCCTCGAATGAAAGAACCTGCTAATCATCATAAATAGCAGGCAATAGTTTACCAGGATGTATCTGTCAATTATCCTGCAGGTTTTATACCGGTTGTGTCAAAGTGTTTTGACCTGAGATTCTTAGAAAGAGCCTCTGCCCAGAGGCTGACTTTGGGGTTCTTTTACATTCTGCTCATGCGCAAAGCATTCTGGGCATGTGCAGAGGGTAAAGGAACCCAAATGGCGGCATCCGGGCAGGTGGGCGGAGCCTCACGCTCCCAACAGCCAATAAGCATGAGCGAAATGGGAGCATTTCACCCGCGGAAAGGAAGGTTTATAGTTTTTACTATGTTTTGAAGATACAGTACAGACTCACAGATTTGCAAGACACCCCACCCACCCCAGCTTTCAACACACATATTCCCCCTGGTGATGGTGATTGTGCTCTTATTAATAATAATAATAAATAATAATAGCAACAGAATTGGAAGGGACCTTGGAGGTCTTCTAGTCCAATCCTACACTACTTCAGACAGATGGTTATCCAACATCTTCTTAAAAGCTTCCAGTGTTGGAGCATTCACAACTTCTGGAGGCAACTTCTGTTCCACAGATTAATTGTTCTAACTGTCAGGAAATTTCTCCTTAGTTCTAAGTTACTTCTCTCCTTGTTTAGTTTCCACTCATTGCTTCTTGTTCTACCTTCAAGTGCTTTGGAGAATAGCCTGGCTCCTTCTTCTTTGTGGCAACCCTTGATATATTGGAACACTGCTATCATGTCGGGCGGTAGGAAAAGCAAGTAGGATGCTTGACTGCATAGCTAGAGGTATAGCATGCAGGAAGAGGGAGATTGTAATCCCCCTATATAGAGCGTTGGTGAGACCCCATTTGGAATCCTGTGTTCAGTTCTGGAGACCTCACCTACAAAAAGATATTGACAAAATTGAACGGGTCCAAAGACGGGCTACAAGAATGGTGGAAGGTCTTAAGCATAAAACGTATCAGGAAAGACTTAATGAACTCAATCTGTAGAGTCTGGAGGACAGAAGGAAAAGGGGGGACATGATCGAAACATTTAAATATGTCAAAGAGTTAAATAAGGTTCAGGAGGGAAGTGTTTTTAATAGGAAAGTGAACACAAGAACAAGGGGGCACAATGTGAAGTTAGTTGGGGGAAAGATCAAAAGCAACATGAGAAAATATTATTTGACTGAAAGAGTAGTAGATCCTTGGAACAAACTTCCAGCAGACGTGGTCGGTAAATCCACAGTCACTGAATTTAAACATGCCTGGGATAAACAAATAAGATAAAATACAGGAAATAGTATAAGGGCAGACTAGATGGACCAGGAGGTCTTTTTCTGCCGGCAATCTTCTATGTTCTCCCCTGGTCCGTCTCCTCATCAAACTAGCCAATTAGTCAGCCAGACGGTCAGCTGCTAAGTATCACTCCGAGATGAACTTCGGAAGGGTTGTTTTGTTAGGTGCTTTTAAAAGTTGCCAATGGTTTGTATGATTATACTCTCACATATTTTTCAAAGCACTTTTCCATAATTATTTCCAAATCGCTGCTCCACTGGAGAATATGGTTACATGCAGCCCGCTTTTGAATAGCTTTTAGCTTTCAATGACTGGGGAAAGGTAGTATTCTAATAAATCCTATTGCAAACAAACCAACAAACATATTGAAAAGAATTTTAAGGGGAAAGGCTCATGCTTTTTTTAAAACAGTGGAAGTGATGTGCCGGTGCCTGGAGGCTATTAGGGTCTGGATGGGTGTCAACAGACTCAAACTCAACACTGATAAGACGGAGTGCCTGTGGGTCTTGCCTCCCAAGGACAATTCCATCTGTCCGTCCATCACCCTGGGGGGGGAATTATTGACCCCCTCGGAGAGGGTCTGCAACTTGGGTGTCCTCCTCGATCCACAGCTCACATTAGAGAAACATTTTTCAGCTGTGGCGAGGGGGGCGTTTGCCCAGGTTCGCCTGGTGCACCAGTTGCGACCCTACTTGGACCGGGACTCACTGCTCACAGTCACTCATGCCCTCATTACCTTGAGGCTCGACTACTGTAATGCTCTATACATGGGGCTACCTTTGAAGAGTGTTCGGAAACTTCAGATCGTGCAGAATGCAGCTGCGAGAACAATCATGGGCTTCCCTAAGTATGCCCATGTTACACCAACACTCCGCAGTCTGCATTGGTTGCCGATCAGTTTCCGGTCACAATTCAAAGTGTTGGTTATGACCTATAAAGCCCTTCATGGCATCGGGCCAGAATATCTCCAAGACCGCCTTCTGCTACACGAATCCCAGCGGCCGGTTAGGTCCCACAGAGTTGGTCTTCTCCGGGTCCCGTCGACTAAATCATGTCGTTTGGCAGGACCCAGGGGCCCAGCAGCGCAAAAATGGTCGCTTTGTTGGCAACGGAAGTCCGGAGGTGGGGTTTCCCAGCGAGGGGAGCCTCAGCGAAATCGCAGCATCACAAAAACACGGAAGTCTGGAGATGGGTTTTCCCATGGAGGGGAGCCTCAGGGGAATCCCAGCAGCGCAAAAACGGGTGCTTCAGCTGGCAAAAGGGGTGAGATTTGGGCTTGCACGCATTAATCGCTTTTCCATTGATTCCTATGGGAAACATTGTTTCGTCTTACAAACTTTTCACCTTACAAACCTCGTCCCGGAACCAATTAAGTTCATAAGACGAGGTATCACTGTATGAATCACAACCACCCAGGTATTCCTTAATTTGGAAGTGGGAATAGAAAACAACTCCCAAGATTATCAGAATACTTTGCAGCTTTGAATGAGCAATGAGCAACCAACTGTTGGGTATAGCTTCCTCTTTCTCTGTCATGAAGGTTTTAATCTAGTCAAGCCAACAACTATAATCTATGTCATCCAAGTCGAACTGGAGAGTCAACCTAAATTGTAATCTGTCAAGAGGCCCACTTGGGAAAGCTTTGCAGAGATTTACAAGTGATAGTGCGTGGTTTCTGCTTAATTGTACGTGTTGTGTGTCTCTTTCGTAGTTCTGTCTATACGGAACCGCACTACCACACATACATGTTTTAATCTAATCTTGGAAATGAAAACTGGAATAATTTATGATGCTGTTGTTTAGATAGTGATGATTATAGAAATTAAGTTAATCTCAAAAGGGAGGAAAATGTGGTTATGCTGTTTCCACTTGTTCTCTTTTTTCGCTTAACCTTCGCTCCTTCTAAATTCAAGGGATGCATGAACAGCGTGTGTGGCTTATCAATGAAATAATCTAGTATTTTTCAGAGTATAAAACACACCTTTTTCCTCCCTTAAAAGAGGATGATAATTTGGGTGGATCTTACATTCTGAATGTAGCTTTTTTCCCCAGCTCTAACTATCTGCTAAAGATCTTCCCAGTTCTTACCTTGCAGGCTTTTTAATTGTTTCTCCCTGCAAAGAATGTTTTCCAAGCCCTAAGTCTTTGCAGGGTTTTTTCCATTGCTCTACTTGCTCCGAATAAGTTTCTTTCCAGCCCTAACCAGGTGCTAACAATGTTCCCAGCAATTACCTTGCAGGTTCTTTCATTGTTACTCTCTCCAAAGAATGTTTTCCAAGCCCTAAGTCTTTGCAGGGTTTTTTCCATTGCTCTACTTGCTCCGAATAAGTTTCTTTCCAGCCCTAACCAGGTGCTAACAATGTTCCCAGCTCTTACCGGCTTGCAAGCTCTTTCATTGTTACTCTCTGCAAAGAAGAATGTTTTCCAAGCCCTAAATCTTTGCAGGGGTTTTTTCCATTGCTCTACTTGCTCCGAATGTTTCTTTCCAGGTGCTAATAATGTCCCCAGCTCCTACTGGCTTGCAAGCTCTTTATTACTCCCTCCCAAAAAAGTTTTTTTAAGCCCTAACCAGGGAATAAAATAAGGTGTTGATGCTGACCAGACCAAGGACGCTAGCCAGATGAATACCTGTTAAGCGGATTCTTTTCCCTATTTTCCTCCCCAAAAACTAGGAGCGTCTCATATTTCGGTGCGTCTTATACTTTGAAAAATACAGTAGTTGTCTGTAAAATAGGATAGCTGCTTACTCAATTTTCAGGGCTATTCACACTTCATTTATTTAAAAAATCACAGCAATAGGGCGATTTTTTAAAAAAATGCAACTATCGTTTAAAAACTGTACTATGAAGTCAGCAAAAGGTATAACCAAAATATTGGGCCAATAGTGAACTACTGTTGTTACTTTAAGGATAATTGCAAGAATATGCTAAAATGGGTTTATCTCTTCCACTCTAAACAATAACAATATTGTTGGCTTTAGCCTTGAACTAAATAGCCTTTAGTTCAAGGCTAAAGGCAACAAGCAAACAACAGCAATTATTTCCCAGAATTTTCTCAGCCCAGATCATTTGAGCTGTGTAAGTACTGTATATATCACACCTCTTCTTTCCAGCTTCTATTTCTGTATATATAAGCAACCATGTGGCAATGTGAAAAGGGACATCTGGTGACAACCACAAGAGTGTCAGATACTTTTAAAAGAAAAATATAGTACAGAGGTGTCAAACTCAAGGCCCATGTATCCAGATCCAGCCCATTGAGTACTGAAGATTTGGGCCTGCAGGGCCATCCTGGAAACAGTAAAGGACCCACGGTGCCTCTGTTGGTGAAAACAGAGCTCAGGAGGGCTGTATGCACCACCCACAGGCTCCATTTTCACTGGCAGAGGGCTAGCAAAACAAACTAGAAAGAACAAAACAGGAGAAATGTTTCCCTACTTGCATTTGAGCAGCCAAGAAGGGACAGGGAAGGAGGAATGTTGGGGTCTGGAGGCTGTTGGGGTCTGGATGGGTGTCAAGAGACTCAAACTAAATTGTGACAAGACGGAGTGGCTATGGGTCTTGCCTCCCAAGGACAATTCCATCTGTCCGTTCATTACCCTGGGGAGGGAATTATTGACCCCCCCAGAGAGGGTCCGCAACTTGGGCGTCCTCCTCGATCCACAGCTCACATTAGAGAACCATCTTTCACCTTGGCGAGGGGGGGCGTTTGCCCAGGTTCGCCTGGTGCACCAGTTGCGGCCCTATTTGGACCGGGACTCACTGCTCACAGTCACTCATGCCCTCATCACCTTGAGTCTCGACTACTGTAACGCTCTCTACATGGGGCTACCTTTGAAAAGTGTTCGGAAACTCCAGATCGTGCAGAATGCAGCTGCGAGAGCAGTCATGGGCTTTCCCAGAAATGCCCATTTTTCATCAACACTCCACGGCCTGCACTGGTTGCCGATCAGTTTCCGGTCACAATTCAAAGTGTTGGTTATGACCTATAAAGCCCTTCATGGCATCGGACCAGAATATCTCCGGGACTGCCTTCTGCCCACAAATCCCAGCGACCGATTAGGTCCCACAGAGTGGGCCTTCTCTGGGTCCCGTCAACTAAACAATTCCATCTGGTGGGACCCAGAAGAGCCTTCTCTATGGCAGCCCTGGCCTTCTGGAATCAACTCCCCCCAGAGATTAGGACTTCCCCCCCTCCTTGCCTTTCGAAAGCTCCTGAAAACCCACCTATGTCGCCAGGTATGGGGAAACTGATATATATAATTGTTTTTATAATAAGGGTTTTAAATTGTTTTTTAATATTAGATTTGTACATTGTGAATTGTTGTTGTGAGCTGCTCTGAATCCTCAGAGAGGGGCGGCATACAAATCTAATAAATTATTATTATTATTATTATCATTATCATTATTAATTATTAAAGGGAAAGAGGTAAAATGAAGAAAAGGAACTGAAGATAGGGAGAAAGCAAGGAAGAAAAAAGAAGGGAGAATGAAAAGGGAAGGAAAAAGAAGAAAAGGAAGGAAGGAGGGAAGGAGGGAAGGAAATATTCGATAGTTAAGCAGCCCAACTGGACACTACTATTAGCGCTCTATTCAATCTTTTTATAGACTTTTTAATCTACTTATCTCTTTTAGCATCTTACCACTAAATCTGCTTGCCAGATTGCAAACTAGTTATTTACTCAGCTTCCTTTAAGCTTCTTTTAATAAATCTAATGCAAGGCCTTGGGACAGGTCTAAGGAATGGCACTTCCTTTTGACCTTCAGAGCCTCTCTTGACGGTGGGGTTTCCTGTGATCTTGGGGAGGGAAACCTAGCTGGTGCAATTCGAGTTACACCTTTCATTATCAAAACCAAATCAAGACAACTTCAGATACATATCCACGGAAGCCCACTTATTTCGATGCTCTCCCGCCCTTCTGAACTGTGGATCAGGAGCATCAAGTTTGATTTCATTAACATAGAAACAGAAACATAGAAGTCTGACGGCAGAAAAAGACCTCGTGGTCCATCTAGTCTGCCCTTACACTATTTCCTGTATTTTATCTTAGGGTGGATCTATGTTTATCCCATGCATGTTTAAATTCAGTTACTGTGGATTTACCAACCACGTCTGCTGGAAGTTTGTTCCAAGGATCTACTACTCTTTCAGTAAAATAATATTTTCTCATGTTGCTTTTGATCTTTCCCCCAACTAACTTCAGATTGTGTCCCCTTGTTCTTGTGTTCACTTTCCTATTAAAAACACTTCCCTCCTGGACCTTATTTAATCCTTTCACATATTTAAATGTTTCGATCATGTCCCCCCTTTTCCTTCTGTCCTCCAGACTATACAGATGAAGTCCATGAAGTCTTTCCTGATACGTTTTATGCTTAAGACCTTCCACCATTTTTGTAGCCCGTCTTTTTATCCGTTCAATTTTGTCAATATCTTTTTGTAGGTGATGTCTCCAGAACTGGACACAGTATTCCACAGCGCTCTATATAGCGGGATCACAATCTCCCTCTTCCTGCTTGTTATACCTCTAACTATGCAGCCAAGCATCCTACTTGCTTTTCCTACCGCCTGACTGCACTGCTCACCCATTTTGAGACTGTCAGAAATCACTACCCCTAAATCCTTCTCCTCTGAAGTTTTTGCTAACACAGAACTGCCAATACAATACTCAGATTGAGGATTCCTTTTCCCTAAGTGCATTATTTTACATTTGGAAACATTAAACTGCAGTTTCCATTGCTTTGACCATTTATCTAGTAAAGCTAAATCATTTACCATATTACAGACGCCTCCAGGAATATCAACCCTATTGCACACTTTAGAGTCATCGGCAACCCTATTGCAACCCTATTGCCCACTTTAGAGTCATCATCATTGAGAGCTGCATCAGGGTTGTGTTTGACCCTGGGGAGGGGCGCTGAAATGGGCGTGGCCAGCTCAATGTCATTCATCTCAGGGGTGCCTGTGGCAGCCTAAGCACTCTGCCAGCAAAAACGGAGCTTAGGAGGGTTGTGTGCAGCCTTCCTAAGCTCTGTTTTCAGCCGTGATGGCCTCCTGCAACCTCCCACCAGTGAAAATGGAGCTCACGAGGGCACCATGGGTCGGTCCTTTGCTGCCACCAGTACACCCGATCCAAGCCAAACTGGTAGCATTTCATCCCTGGGCTAACCTCGCCTTTCTTATTCAAGCTCTCTAGTGCTAACTTTACTAAATCGGCCTAGCACGCTCTCTCTTGTGACAGTAGACACTCTGGCTGTGGTTACAGGCATATGCTTTGTCTTTTTTAGGACAAACCATTTTTTAACCATTTTTTAACCATTGCATAGCTAGAGGTATAACAAGCAGGAAGAGGGAGATTGTGATCCCCTTATATAGAGCGCTGGTGAGACCACATTTGGAATAATACTGTGTCCAGTTCTGGAGACCTCACCTACAAAAAGATATTGACAAAATTGAATGGGTCCAAAGACGGGCTACAAGAATGGTGGAAGGTCTTAAGCATAAAACCTATCAGGAAAGACTTCATGAACTCAATCTGTATAGTCTGGAGGACAGAAGGGAAAGGGGGGACATGATTGAAACATTTAAATATGTTAAAGGGTTAAATAAGGTTCAGGAGGGAAGTGTTTTTAATAGGAAAGTGAACACAAGAACAAGGGGACACAATCTGGAGTTAGTTGGGGAAAAGATCAAAAGCAACATGAGGAAATATTATTTCACTGAAAGAGTAGTAGATCCTTGGAACAAACTTCCAGCAGACGTGGTTAGTAAATCCACAGTAACTGAATTTAAACATGCCTGGGATAAACATATATCCATCCTAAGATAAAATACAGGAAATAGTATAAGGGCAGACTAGATGGACCATGAGGTCTTTTTCTGCCGTCAGTCTTCTATGTTTCTATGTTTTTAATGAGCTGAAAAAAATCCGAAAAAAAGCTCCATCAAGGACATCTCCCCGTGATCACAACAGTTGCTCCCAAAGGCTCCTTCCTTTATCCCACCCCATTTGTATGCAGCACGCCACAAACGCAATCAAATCGGAATGAGACCCACACAACAAAGTGTGAGTGCGCACCCAATCGACACGCTACTCGGGGTGGGAAGCAGCCAATCGGAAGCCCGTGCTGGTGTTTCTAAAATAAGCTATGAAACAGGAGCACAGAACAGACGGGGGAGCTGAGCTCCATAAATCAAATTTCCCTGCAGTGATGGAACCACGATGCCATGGAATCGAGGCAAGCGACATTCCCTCATGAATCTGTTCACATGTCTTCAGCTCGGTGTTGCAACGTCTCAAGGCACAGACTTTCCCTAAAGCAGATGCTCCAGTGAGCAGGGTCTGTGAGAAGAAGACAGCAGATGGCGTATTAACTCCGGGCTCTCCTGGGCCGCTTTGGCCTCTTACTTTAACATTCACTGTAACTCAGGAAATATTTAGGGAACATTCCTGATCCTGGGGCTTCTTAGATCTTATCCAGGAATGAGCAATCTTGAGTAGCTGAAGACCTCGACTTGTTTATTCTTTGAGGGTGTGTTTGTGTTGGGTGGGGAGCAGCCAATAGCAGGAAAGTCAGTGGGGCTGCAAAATCTATGATTTTCACATTGTCTATCTATCTATCTATCTATCTATCTATCTATCTATCTATCTATCTATTTTCTTATCTTCCTACCTATCTTCCTATCTATATATCTATCTATCGATCGATCAATCGATCGATTTATCTATCTATCTACAGTAACTATCTATCTATCTATCTATCTACAATATCTATCTATCTATCTATTTTCCTATCTTCCTACCTATCTTCCTATCTATATATCTATCGATCGATCGATCAATTTATCTCTCTATCTACAGTAACTATCTATCTATCTATCTACAATATCTATCTATTTTCCTATCTTCCTACCTATCTTCCTATCTATATATCTATCGATTGATCGATCGATTTATCTATCTACAGTAACTATCTATCTATCTATCTATCTATCTTTCTATCTATCTACAATATCTATCTATCTATCTATCTTCCTATCTTCCTACCTATCTTCCTATCTATATATCGATCGATTGATCGATCGATTTATCTATCTATCTACAGTATCTACCTATCTATCTATCTATCTATCTATCTATCTATCTACAGTATCTAGCTATTTATCTATCTACAGTATCTACCTATCTATCTACCTATCTATCTATCTGATGAAAAATAAGTCGAACATTATCTAAAACTAAAACATTATCTAAAACTAAAACCCTATTTTAAAAAGTTATTTAAAAAGGCAGTCACAGTCATACACATCCACACCATTCATAGAGTTGGCCATCAAGGATGTAAATTTATAGCCCACAGGCCTGTCGGCAAAGCCAGGTCTTTGTGGCATTAAGAAAGGCCAGCAGATTGGGAGCAGTACGGACATCGGGCGGAGGTTGGTTCCATAGAGCCGAGGCAGCCACAAAGAAGGCCCTCACCCATGGTCCCGCCAACCTGCTTTGCTCAGTCGATGGGACCCAGAGGAGGCCAACTTTGTGAGCTCTTATTGGTCTCTGGGAGGTATGCGGCAGGAGGTGGCCCCATGGATAGTCTGGCCCTGAGCCATATAGAGCTCTATAGGTAATAACCAACACCTTGAATTATACTACAGTGGTACCTCTACTTAAGAACTTAAGTTCTGTGACCAGGTTCTTAAGTAGAACTATAGAACAAATGTAGAACAGTAGAAGCAATTTTCCCCATAGGAATCAATGTAAAAATAAATAATGCATGCAAACCCATTAGGAAAGAAATAAAAGCTTGGAATTTGGGTGGGAGGAGGAGGAAGAGGAGGAGGAGGAGGACAGTCGCTGCTGAAGGAAGAAGATGAGGGGAGGGCAATCAAAAAAATCCAAAACATTAAGGCTTTTTTTAAAAAGAGGGGCTCCGAGGCGGTGAGGAGGAGCACGTGCCTCCCATACAGCCAACGCGAGGCTGCCTCCCATACACTGCGCCAGAGAGAGAAACCCAGGTGGGTGAGAGGGGGGAACTGTTATTGTTATTTATTTTAGTTATTTATTAGATTTGTATGCCGCCCCTGTCTAGAGAGCCGCTCCGAGTCTCCAGAGAGGGGCAGCATACAAATCTAATAAATTATTATTATTATTATTATTGTTGTTGTTGTTGTTGTTGTTGTTGTTGTTGTTGTTATGGTTATGGTTATGATGATGATTATTATGGGGGATTTGAGACACTTTTCCCCCAGGCTTATTATAATTTATGTTTGGTATGTATGTGCTGTTTGGTTTTTAATTATGATAGGGTCTTTAGTTTTTTTTAATATTATATTTGTGCCAGTATAATATTGTTTTTATCGTTGTTGTGAACCACCCCGAGTCTTCGGAGAGGGGCGGCATACAAATCTAATAAATTATTATTATTAATTATTATTATTATTATTATTATTATTATCATCATCATCATTATTATTATCTACTATGTGTGCACCTTCATTTCACCACCCGTGTGATAAAAGGAAAAGCTAAGATTATTGGGAGCGCTTATATTAATGACGTGAAAGGCCAAAGGTGTAATGTGGCATGTGGAAGGAACATGTACTGAGCTCGAGGGACATGAGGGCAACGCATGATCATAGGGAGGGCAAATAAATATATTGTTTGCCATTTCAGCATGATTCAGCGGAGTGGCTGCTTACACAAGGATCAGCATCTTCTAAGATGTGATGGGAGAGGAATATTACGACATCTCCTGGAGATTTATTCTGTTTATTCGGCTGAGGCTTCGCTTTATTCGAGGATTGAATGGTGAGCTATGAATAGGATCATTCTAAAGGTGTTGTCTTTCTTTTGATATACATATCGTACTCATACAAGAGGCCTGTTGGTATAATGACTGCAATATTTCTTTTAGCAAAGTCACTGGTGAAATAGCAAAACAATGGATCTGAATTATTATTTTTTTAAATATACTGCTAAAAAAAAAATAAAGGGAACACTCAAAGAACACATCCTAGATCTGAATGAATGAAATATTCTCATTGAATACTCTGTTCTGTACAAAGTTCAATGTGACCAACAGCAGGTGAAATTGATTGTCAATCGGTGTTGCTTCCTAAGTGGACAGTTTGATTTCACAGAAGTTTGATTTACTTGGAGTTATATTGTGTGGTTTACGTGTTCCCTTTAATTTTGTTGAGCAGTGTGTTAGGGAAAAATTAACAAGAGTTCTGCCATTTTCCCATTCTATCCCAAACAGGAAAAATTTCTTCTCCTTCTTAGTCAAATTCAGGGGGGCTAAAGAAACAAAGAAACAGCCTGGGATAAATGAAAAAAACAGAACACCTTCCCTGCTGTTTTCATATTTGAGTTATATCATAGCATCAAATTCTCACAAGATTATTTTATTTTATTTATTCATTTGTCCAATACACAAATACATAGGAAGAAAGATAGACATGTGATAATATAAATGAGGGTGAAAGTGAACTTAGAGGAGAGGATATATGAAAGGAAGAGAATATATAAGATAGGTGAGAGAAAGGAAAGACAATTGGACAGGGGACGAAAGGCACACCAGTGCACTTATGTACGCCCCTTACTGGCCTCTTAGGAACCTGGAGAGGTCAATCGTGGAGAGTCTAAGGGAGAAATGTTGGGGGTTAGGGGTTGACACAATTGAGTCCGGCAATGAGTTCCACGCTTCGATAAATCGATTGTTGAAATCATATTTTTTACAGTCAAGTTTGGAGCGGTTCGTATTAAGTTTGAATCTGTTGCGTGCTCTTGTGTTCTTGCGGTTGAAGCTGAAGTAGTCATTGACCGGTAGGACGTTGCAGCATATAATCTTCTGGGCAATACTCGAATCGTGTTTTAGGCGCCGTAGTTCTAGGCTTTCTAGGCCCAGGATTGTTAGTCTAAAACTTGCCAAGCGAATACAGTATATGATATATTATCCCGCTATATAGAGCGCTGGTGAGACCCCATTGGGAATAATACTGTGTTCAGTTCTGGAGACCTCACCTACAAAAAGATATTGACAAAATTGAACGGGTCCAAAGTCGGGCTATTAAAATGATGGAAGGTCTTGAGCATCCAACTTATCAGGAAAGTCTTAATCAACCCAATCTCTGCGGCAGCCTTGTAATTCTTCACTTTTACGATCCCTCCAGATTTAACAGCTCAGAGTCTCTATTGCACTTCACTCATTACAGCTGACCTAGATTCTCAGATCCTGAATCTCAATTGGCGGCTTATTCTCCTTCTTAGCAGCCGTATCTCAGCACAATTTTAGATGCCCCCGAACGGTCTACTATACAGCCGCCTTCTTGCAGATTAATATGTAATTTGCTCATAGGTTTAATAATGTATAAAGTAATTGATATAATTGCAAGATAGAGCTCATCATGCTCATATTAAAAAAATGTGGCTCATCCTTCACCATCTAACAGTATTATTTTCGAGCGTTAGCCGCGTTTATTTTAACAGGATGAGGGTTATAACATGCATCTCTGTTTCCTTAGAAATCTGTCATTCGCAAAATCAGCTCTAATAGCAGAAAAGCGTTCCCAAATGTTTGACTGTAATCTCCCGGCCCAAAATTTCTCCTCCGGCCTTTCCCAGTCATTGAATTGTATTAAATTCTAACTGTCGGCATCCCAGCCGATACAAAGAGAAGGTCTGTCACCCCCACTCTGTTTAGGAAAACCCTGTTATTTGCTTTATTTATTTGTTTTGTTTTGTCAAGTAGGTATTGGTGGTATACATAAATGTTTTTAGTATGATTTTATTGAATGAATGTTAATGAACTCCATCTGTCTGTCCATTACCCTGGGGGGAGAATCAATGACCCCCTCAGAGAGGGTCTGCAACTTGGGCGTCCTCCTCGATCCACAGCTCATATTAGAGAAACATCTTTCGGCTGTGGTGAGGGGGGCGTTTGCCCAGGTTCGCCTGGTGCACCAGTTGCGACCCTATTTGGACCGGGAGTCACTGCTCACAGTCACTCATGCCCTCATCACCTCGAGGCTCGACTACTGAAACGCTCTCTACATGGGGCTTCCTTTGAAGAGTGTTCGGAAACTTCAGATCGTGCAGAATGCGGCCGCGAGAGCAGTCATGGGCTTTCCCAGAAATGCCCATGTCACACCAACACTCCGTGGCCTGCACTGCTCTCTACATGGGGCTACCTTTGAAAAGTGTTTGGAAACTTCAGACCACAACAGAAATTAAATGAATAGTTGTGTGTCATAGATCTGGAGGTCAACCAGGGTGAAAAAGGGGGTAGTTTACCTTGAAGCCTTTAATGCTGGCAGTGCCCAGGGAGTGAATATAATCCTGGCCACTCCGCATGCAAAGCATAACTTCTACCATTGAAACTGAAATCACGCCGTATTTCCCTATACATTTAAGTTGTGTTTGGACATGAAAATATTGCCCAAATGCTCTCAGTCGAGAACTCCGTGCTGCGTTCATGGAGCGTATGTAGACTTTGAGCGTGGCATGAAAATGAATTAATTTTATTTATTTATTTTAATTATTTATTTTGTCCAATACACAATGAGGGTTTTAGTGGGTATATATCTATATACACATAGTAAAATACATGATGAAGGTTATAGAGGAGATACTCATAGTAAAATATATCTATGAAAGAATAGAAGATATAGGAATAAAACATATCAATGAAAGAATAGAAGAAGAGATATAGGAATAGAAGAAAGGTATAGGAGATATAGGAGAGCAATAGGACAGGAGACGGAAGGCACTCTAGGGCACTTGTACTTGCCCCTTACTGACCTCTTAGGAATCTGGATAGGTCAACCGTAGATAATCTAAGGGTCAAGTGTTGGGGGTTTGGGGATGACACTATGGAGTCAGGCAATGAGTTCCACGCTTCGACAACTCGGTTACTGAAGTCATATTCTTTACAGTCACGTTTGGAGCGGTTAATATTAAGTTTAAATCTGTTGTGTGCTCTTGTGTTGTTGTGGTTGAAGCTGAAGTAGTCACCGACAGGCAGGATGTTGCAGCATATGATCTTGTGGGCAATACTTAGATCATGCTTAAGGCGTCTTAGTTCTAAACTTTCTAGGCCCAGGATTGAAAGTCTACTCTCATAGGGAATTCTGTTTCGAGTGGAGGAGTGAAGGGCTCTTCTGGTGAAGTATCTCTGGACATTTTTAGGGTGTTAATGTTTGAGATGCGATATGGGTTCCAAACAGATGAAGGGAAATAAAAGTTTGAATTGAAGCAGAGAAACACACCCAGGCAGACTGGAAATGCGAGACAGATTGTGAAGTAATATTTGAGCAGAGCACGAAGTGGCGATGTGTGGGCATCAATGAGAGTGGAATAAAGAACAGACTCTTCCAACTTCCTGCCTCTTTTGTGGGATTCGCAGGCTGATCATTTTCTTGTGTTTAATTGCATCCTTGGAATAAAAGAGAAAGAAGAGTTTGAAAGGGAGCTGAACGTACAGCTGTACTTACTAAAGGTCTTTGTTAGAATACGTTTGACATAACTCCCGATCGTTTTTCCTCGGGTGCTCAAGTGTCACCATCACGTGCGGACATGAATGCACAAAGACACATGAAATATTAGAGACTGGAAAGGCAACTGCATTCCAGCCAAAGGTCGTAATCTCATCTTGAAGAAAAATGAGTGAAAGTAGAGAGCCGCATTCTTCAAATATCTAAAAGGACGTCAGAAAGAAAACGATGAAGACACGTTCTTTGCAGTCTTGGAGAACTGGACACACACAAAAACGAAAGATTTCAGATGATTATTGATATTCCTCACTTACCGATTACCACTTTTGACAATGGTTTAACGTTACTATGGCACTAGAAAGTACCGTATTTTTCGGAGAATAAGATGCACCTTTTTCCTCCCTAAAAGAGACTGAAAATTCAGTTGAGTCTTATACTCTGAATGCAGCTTTTTTCGAAGCTTTTTTCCCCCAGCCCTAACTGGGTGCTAACAATCTTCCCAGCTCTTATCTTGCAGGTTCTTTCATTGTTACTGTCTGCAAAGAATGTTTTCCAAGCTCTAGGTCTTTGCTGACTTTTTTTCATTACTCTAACTTGCTCCAAGTAAGTTTCTTTCCAGCCCTAATCAAGTGCTAACAATGTTCCCAGCTTTTACCAGCTTGCAAGATCTTTCATTGTTACTCTCCGCTAAGAAGGTTTTCCAAGCTCTAAGTCTTTGCAGGTTTTTTTCATTGCTCTAACTTGTCCAAATGTTTCTTACCCAGCCTTAACCAGGTGTTAACAATGTTCCCAGCTCTTACCAGCTTGCAAGATCTTTCATTGTTACTCTCTGCTAAGGTTTTTCAAGCCCTAAGTCTTTGCAGGTTTTTTTCATTGCTCTAACTAGCTCCAAATGTTTCTTTCCAGCCCTAACCAGGTGCTAACAATGTTCCCAGCTATTACCAGCTTGCAAGGTCTTTCATTGTTATTCTCTGCAAAGAATTTTTTCCAAGCCCTAAGTCTTTGCAATTTTTTTTTCATTGCTCTACTTGCTCTTTGATTGTTTCTCTCTCTCTGAATAAGGTTTCTTTTTAAGCCCTAATCAGGGGATAAAATAATGTGCTGAAACTGACCAGACTAAGGACGTTAACCAGATGAATACCTGGTAAGCAGATTCTTTTCCCTGTTTTCCTCCTGAAAAACTAAGGTGCGTCTTATACTCCGAAAAAAACGATATAAGCGGTTCTTGGACTTGCATTGTTACAGTGATTGATTGCCATTTGTCACTTATTGACAAAGTCAATGAGGAATCCAGCAGGAAGTTGCAACTGAGTAATGATCACAGTCACGTGACATCATGTAAGCGGTTTACAGAGTCAGCATATTGCCCCCAACAATCTGGGTCCTCATTTTATCAATCTTGGAAGGATGGAAGGCTGAGCCAACCTTGATCCGGTGAGAATCGAACTGCAGAACTGTAGGCAGCTGGCAGTCAGCAAATACTGCATTCTAACCACTGCGCCATCATGGCTCATGATTGATGACTTGTGGCAATTAACAACCTCAGAAGAACTAATGTCGTCAGTCCAGCATGGCCATGTGATGTTTCACTTAGTGACCCTGTCGCTTCAGCAACTGCAGTTGGTAAGTGAGGACTACCTGTATTAGGAACAATTTCTTTAATGAAAGAAAATTGGACGATGGAAGCAAATATTGAACAAGATGATGAATTACCCTTGACTGGAAGTATTCAAGCAGAGGCTAGCCTTCTGTCCGAAATGCTTTGATCTGGACTCCTACACTGACCAGGGAATTGGGCTCGATGGTCTAATGATCCCTTCCAACACTAACTTTCTGTGGCTGATGTGAAAGTATTAATCTTAAAGTCAGGAAGTGATGAGAATCAGATAAGCGAGAATCAGTTGGGAAGCGATGAAAACCCAAGCGTCCGACTTCTGAACTGAAAAATGAAACAATAGTGAAAGTCAAAATTCCGGTCTGTGACTTGACAATAGTTTGCTCATTCAGCAACAAACGTTGGCAGCAGATCAAGGTCTCCGTGGTCTTTTATGTTTTGGCCTTATTGTTTGTGTGCATGTAAACATTGTTTACAACATTAACCATGTTTAATGGTTTTTAAACATTGATAAAGTTGCTTTCACATTATGTCTATTATCCCATGTGGAAAGGGTGTGCCTGAGAACAAATGGTTTACAACTGCTGCATAATGAATGGGGAGTTAGATCTGGGAAAGTGACTCACGTCCATCTCAAACTGAAGCAAAATTTTAGCTTGCGAGCTGGGTACTTTTGTGGTATTCAAAGAGCTTTAAGCCTGGCTCTGGAAAGAACCAGACTGCAATCTCAACCTATATTTGCAAGGAACAAAGTCCCTCCGAATTCATTGGTTTAATGGCCAAGAAAGTCGCTGAGAGATCAAACTGAGAGATCCTGAAACATGTTGAGTAAGAAAAGAGTTCTTCCAAATCGAGTGAGACGTTTTGGATTAAATCTGCTGAAAAATTACACGCTCGCTTGGCACATGCTATATGATATGTCAGCAGATGATGAGTCTCGGCGAAAAAAGAAGGAATGCCCAAAGGAGGAAGAAAACTTTATGCTGATGTGGTAGATGGAAAAGACGTGATTTTTCTCGCCTCTCTGCTTGCCATGATTCACACAGACTGCATTTGACCATGTAGAGATTGTCCCCTACAGTTGCTGCTGAACAAGCTAATACTGGCAGGCTTCGAACTTTTAAAACTCTTCTGTTTAGAAAGCACAACTAGTTAAGATAAAGGTCGCAGAAAAAAGGCCTGCCAGCTTTATAGGACTTTGGATATCATTCCTGTGAGTAATAATATTTCAGCTAGGATCATTTCAAATGCAAGAACTGAAAGCAGGATATAAAAATAAGTAGTAAACAAGTCCTTAGGGAAAATAAAAACGAGCAGAAATGGCAGAGGGCATCAGATCTATTGCAGTACCCTGAAAATATTGCACAATTGAGTGGTGGTATTCAGCAGGTTTTGCAGAACTGGTACCGGAAATTTTAAGTAGTTTGGAGAACCAGTAAATACCACTTCTGACTGGCCCCACCCCCATCTATTCTCTGCCTCCCAAGTCCCAGTTGATCAGGAGGGAATTGAGATTTTGCAGTATCCTTTCCCTGGAGTGGGGAGGGAATGGAGATTTTATTTTAATTTATTTATTTATTTATTTATTTATTATTTTATTTTATTTTATTTATTCATTTGTCCAATATACAAATACATAAGAAGAAAAATAGACATGTAGTACGGTAATATATATAAGGGTGAAAGTGAACTTAGAGGAGAGGATATATGAAAGAAAGAAAATATATATGATAAGTGAGAGAAAGGAAAGACAATTGGACAGGGGACGAAAGGCACACCAGTGCACTTATGTACGCCCCTTACTGGCCTCTTAGGAACCTGGAGAGGTCAATCGTGGAGAGTCTAAGGGAGAAATGTTGGGGTTAGGGGTTGACACAATTGAGTCCGGCAATGAGTTCCACGCTTCGATAACTCGATTGTTGAAATCATATTTTTTACAGTCAAGTTTGGAGCGGTTCGTATTAAGTTTGAATCTGTTGCGTGCTCTTGTGTTGTTGCAGTTGAAGCTGAAGTAGTCATTGACCGGTAGGACGTTGCAGCATATGATCTTGTGGGCAATACTCAAATCGTGTTTTAGGCGCCGTAGTTCTAGGCTTTCTAGGCCCAGGATTGTTAGTCTATTTTCGTAGGATATTCTGTTTCGAGTGGAGGAGTGAAGGGCTCTTCTGGTGAAGTATCTTTGGACATTTTCAAGGGTGTTGATGTCTGAGATGTGGTATGGGTTCCAGACAGATGAGCAGTAGTCTAGGATGGGTCTGGCAAAAGTTTTGTAGGCTCTTGTGAGTAGTGTGAGATTGCCTGAATAGAAGCTACGTAGGATCAGGTTAACAACTCTTCCTTCCCCTGCTACACCCACCAAGCCATGCAATGTCCATCAAGCCATGGCCACAGAACTGGTAGTAAAAAAAATTGAATCCCACCACTGGTACAAATCCCGCCCTTCTTTTGGCTTTATTAATTAAACCCAGAGTGACAATTTTTTAATGAGTTAGTTTAACCCCAATTATTTAACTTTTCCTATAGCTCTACCAACCCTACAAGGAACTGTAAGTCTCTACATATTTTTTCTTGCAGATAAAAACCAACATGGAGTCTAACTATGGTAATTTTCAAGAGGAACATTAGTTCTAATACAACATATTAAATATAGTGGGTTCTCTCAAGGCTACTTTTGGTATTTAAAAAATGTTAAGTAGGAGATATATATGATTATGTGTCTCATTTGGTTGGGGCATTAATTGGATTGCCAAATTTAAAACTGGTCTACAAGCTAGAACACATCTTTGCACTCTCATAAAGAAAAAGTAAATATACAGGTGTATTTGAGAAAAACAAGGGTAATTATGGTTTTGAATTTTACTTCATTAGATTCATCTCTGTTAACCAACTCCTAAACTAGACTGTACTGAGCAAAAGAAACTGACTTTTGGTTATTTTTTGGTTTGTCATCTTTAGAGTTGGATAACCAAAATCGCTTAATATGAAACCAAAATAAAGATATGTATAATTAAAAATCGGACCAAAACCAATACAATCCCTGTCTGAGTTCAATCCATCTGATAACTATTAGAAATCTACTAATATTACAACCTACGATTAACTTTCACTAACAAAAACAACAAATATAATTCACCTAAGCCGTTACAATCCAAACGCCTGCTTGCTTGCAGGTACTACTTCTCCTCTCTCTATCTCTCTTTTCTTTCTTTCTTCTCTCTTTCCTTCTCCCTTTTCTCCCTATCTACCCCTTCGCTTTTTACATTACTGTTGGATTATCAAATATTATAGCTATACGATTATTCAAATAAGAATTCTAAATATGAAATATTTACATATGGACAAATACTTGGAATGTGCACACAACAATATATATAAGCTGTGATATAACAATACTGTTTACCCCACTCCCCTCCCACTTTTCTTTTCTTTTTTTTTTTGAAAAAAGTTTTATTAAATATTTACAATAAAATTACACAACAAAAGACAACATACACATAGAACGAATATGGAAAAAGGAGAGAAGAAAGAAAAAAGGGAAGAGGAAAGGAGGATAGGAAAAAGGGAAAAAAATAAATACGATCAACTACTAGATGAAAATAACATATTAATTTCTAAACTGGATCTGCAGGAAAAAGGGATTAAAATTGATTGGACCCAATACTATCAAATTAGATCAAAATATAAAGAGGATAGAGAAAGACAGGGATTCCAAAAAATAGGTACGTTCGACAAAATTCTATTAGGCCCAGACGAGAAACAAATTTCTAAAATATATAAATATTTGCTCTACCAAGAGTTAGCGGGGGAGGAAGTAAAAGGAAGTATGATAGCCTGGGGGCAAAACTTTGGACATACAATAAATTTATCAGAATGGGAAAAAATATGGACAGTTAACTACAAAATAATGCCCTGCTCGTCTGTCTAAAATGTACCCTAAACTCTCCCCCACTTGCTGGAAGTGCCGGAAAAAACTGGGCACCTATTATCACATGTGGTGGACGTGCCCATCAGTCAAACAATTCTGGGGGGAAATTAGAAATATGATAGAAGTATTTTTAAGACCAGAATTGTTCTTACTTGGAATATTTAGGCAACATTTTTCAAAGAACGACAGACACGTAATACTGCATATTACAACGGCGGCCAGAATTACATATGCTCAATGCTGGAAAGAGGAACTCACACCAACCATATACAATGTGATAACTAAAATATACCAGATAGTTGAAATGACTAAATTACGAACTGCAAGATAAGGACATGGAGGACTTTCACAAAAGCTGGGACAGATGGTATATCTGGGTTGCAAAAAATAAATTAAAATAAAATAAAGTAAAATGAAAAGAAATTAGAAACCCCAAATCCAAATTTAGAAACAATAAATTTAAATACCATCAACAAACATTAACAAACTATAGCACCACTATACCATTGAAGAAAGAAGGATACATGATTGATACAATGATATGGAGACTATAAGACTGTACTTATGTATTAAATGTATAACAACTGTAAAAAGGAAGATTTTCCTTTGTAAATAAGAAGTAAGCTGCATATAATTCACACTACTCTTTGAGTAGTACCAATTGTAAATAATGATACCAAATACCCACTTTTCTTTTCTGTACTCCCATCCCCTTTTCCCCCTGTTTTACTCCTTTTTGTATAAACCAATAAAGTATATTTAAAAAGAAAGAAAGAAAAGAAACTGACTTTTATGGATACACTGTATTGCTGAGATATAAATAGATTTCCAATGGCAAACCAAACAATAAGCTTTTCACTGTTATAATTTTGAGACAATGTCCTTAAAACCTGGAAAAGAAACACAGAAGCAACTTGGGTCCTTTGTATAAACAATGTTGCTGGAAATGCACAGCTCAAGAAAAATCGAAGGCATAATAATAAAAATTGATGCCAGAAGGGCTGTAATTTAATGATATAGATAGAACATGCATTGCATGCAAAGAATCTCTGGTCAGTCCCCAGATTTCCAGACGGAGCCGACTGACATTCAAAAATCCGTTGCTAATTAGTGTAGAAGGTACTGGACTCCGTGGACCAAACGTGGCAACTTCAAGACTGGTGGACTTCAACTCCCAGAATTCTCCAGCCAGTATAGCTATTTATTTTATTTTTATTTATTTTTATTTTTTTATTTATTTTGTCCAATACACAATGAGGGTTTTAGTGGGTATATATATATCTATATAGACATAGTCAAATACATGATGAAGGTTATAGAGGAGATACTCATAGTAAAATATATCTATGAAAGAATGGAAGAGAAGATATAGGAATAAAACATATCAATGAAAGAATAGAAGAAGAGATAGAGGAATAGAAGAAAGGTATAGGAGATATAGGAGAGCAATAGGACAGGGGACGGAAGGCACTCTAGTGAACTTGTACTCGCCCCTTACTGACCTCTTAGGAATCTGGAGAGGTCAACCATGGATAATCCAAGGGTAAAGTGTTGGGGGTTTGTTGGGGATGACACTAATGAGTTCCACGCTTCGACAACTCGGTTACTGAAGTCATATTTTTTATAGTCAAGTTTGGAGCGGTTAATATTAAGTTTAAATCTGTTGTGTGCTCTTGTGTTGTTGTGGTTGAAGCTGAAGTAGTCGCCGACAGGCAGGACGTTGCAGCATATAATCTTGTGGGCAATACTTAGATCTTGTTTAAGGCATCTTAGTTCTAAGACGCGAGTTGGAGAATTCTGGGAGTTGAAGTCCACAAGTCTTAAAATTGCCAAGTTTGAAGATTTCTGCTATAGACTAATGATCTTGGAGGCAGTTTTTTATATTTCTATGTTTTTCAATTCCCATATATGGAAAAAGATAGGGGATATACACATATCTAATATAATTCAACAATCTGCTCATAAAACTGAACAACTAAGTTTTGAATGTGTCAATTTTTTCACACAACCATCGCAGCATTCCAAATACTCACGCTTGGCAACTGACCCATATTTACGACCTTTGCAGTGTCCAGGGCTTTTTTTTTTTTGCAACCTTCCTGCAAGAAATGTCAAGAGGGGAAGCTGGGATTATAATAACAGCCATTACTCTGAGTCTCCGGAGAGGGGCGGCATACAAATGTAATAAATAATAATAATAAATAATAATTACTAACCGCAGCAACCCGCTTAACAACCTCAGCAGGGAAGGTCGTTAATGGGGGGGCAATTCACTTAATAAAAGCTTCACTTAGCCACTTAGAAACGGGATCCCCCCTTTTTTGGCAACCTTCCTGCAAGCAAAGTGGGGGAGCGGAACTTGGATTATAGAAACCGTCACTTACGGGACGACCTGCTTAACAACTGTGGCAGGAAAGGTCGTTAACACGGGGGAGGGACGGCAAATTCGCTTAACAAACGCTTCGCTTAGCCACTTAGAAACGTTATCCCCCTTTTTTTGACGACCTTCCTGCAAGCCAAGCCAAAGGTGGGAAGCCTGGATTACAGTAACCACCGTTACTAACCGCGGCGACCCACTTAACAACCACGGCAGGAAAGGTCGTCAACACTCGCATTCTGGACACAAACTGTTTCAACTCCTACCCTCAAAACGTCCCTACAGAGCACTGCACACCAAGACAACTAGACACAAGAACAGTTTTTTCACTCTACTAAACTAATAATTCCCTCAACACTGTCAGACTTTTTACTAAATCTGCACTTCTATTTCTACTAGTTTTTTTCTCATCATTCCTATCATCCTTTTCCTCCCACTTAGGACTGTGTGACTGTAACTTGTTGCTTGTATCCTAAGATTTGTATTAATATTGATTGTTTCCTGATTGCTTATTTGACCCCTATGACAATCATTAAGTGTTTTTTACCTCATGATTCTTGACAAATGTATATTTTCTTTTATGTAAGCTGAGAGCATCTGCAGCAAGAGAAATTCCTTATGTGTCCAATCACACTTGGCCAATAAAATTCTATTCTATTCCATTCTATTCCATTCTTATGATTTATGTTAATATTGATTGCTTCCTGGTTGCTTATTTGACCCCTATGACAATCATTAAGTGTTTTTTACATCATGATTCTTGACAAATGTCTTTTTCTTTTATGTAGGCTGAGAGCATCTGCACCAAGACCAATTCCTTGTGTGTCCAGTCACACTTGGCCAATAAAATTCTATTCTATTCTATTCTATTAATGTTTCCTGGTTGCTTATTTGTACCCATTGACAATCATTAAGTGTTTTTTACCTCATGATTCTTGACAAATGTCTCTTTTTCTTTTATGTACGTTGAGAACATCTGCACCAAAGACCAATTCCTTGTGTGTCCAGTCACACTTGGCCAATAAAATTCTATTCTATTCTATTTTATTCTATTCTTTTCTTCGCTTAGAAACGTCGGGCTCGCTTTGTGGCTGACTAAGGCGAGGACTACCTGCATTTTAAGGCGCCAAAAAAGGACGAACAACCGAGCCGGAGTTGTTTAGCCCCCCCCCCCCCCCCCCCCCACACACACACACCGACGAGGAGGGAAGGCTTGGCGGGGCCCGGCGTCAGCTCCACCTCTCTGGCGCGGCGGCTGAGGGGCCGTTCCGCCGCCTCCTCCGGTGCCTCCCCGACCTCCTCACAAACACGGCGCTGCCTCTGAGGCGCCGGTCCCTCCAAAGGAAGGCCGGGCGGGCGCGAAGCAGCAAGCCGGTTGCAGGGAAGCGCCGCCTCCCTCTGCCCGACGCGAGGAGGAGACCCAGCGTGGCTCCCGACGAGCCCTTTCCCGCCCGTCCTTCCCGCCTTCGGAAGCCCCTGCACTCCGGAGCGCCGTCCGGGTGGCTGCGGGGCAAGGGGCTAGTCTGAGCGGATCCTTCGCTTTCTCCGCAAGGTCAACCCGCCTGGACGTCTGCGCTGCTGCGGCGGCGGCTGAGGAAAAAAGAGGCTGCAGCCGGTTCTTTCCCTCCCGCTATAAAAGGTGAGGAAGGACGCGGCTTGCAAAAGCGGAGCGAGGCTGCTTGTTCCGCCGGCCGAGATTTGGGCGCCTCGCCCTCCTCTCAAAGGGAGAAGCCGGTTTCCCGCCATAAGACGGGGTGGGTGGGTGTCTGAGGCGGTTCCCCCCCCCCTTCGCTCTCCCTTCTTGGGAATTCCTGGCTTTTTTACTCCGGGGAATTTCCCAGAAAAGGTGTTTTATTTTCCCCCGTGGAGTCTATCCCGGGCCAGGTGGGGTGGGGTGGGGTGGGCTAGTCAGTGTTTCCCAAGCTTGGCCACTTGAAGATATCTGGACTTCAACTCCCAGAATTCCCCAGCCAGCGAATGCCCTGTCTCCATAGCGAATGCTGGCTGGGGAATTTTGGGAGTTGAAGTCCAAATACCTTCAAGTGGCCAAGGTTGGGAGACACTGGGCTAGCTGACCTCTGCGGTCCCCTTCCCCACGCGTGAGAGAGAAGCCCTTGGGGCCGCCATGCCTCTGAGGTCCTTTTGGGTCGGCGGGAGGAGAAAAGCTACAGGTCGGAGAGGCGAGCGAAATTTGTTTGGTTTTGGCCGTTTTTTTTCCGCTCAGTGGGTACAACGACCCTTCATTGAGTAAATAAATCCTTGGCGGGCTTAGATCAAAGGAAACACATTTCCTCCCAGGGTGCATTTTGCAAGGAAATTCTGGGTTGGGTTCTCTCCAGCAGTGTTTCCCAACCTTGGCCACTTGAAGGTATTTGGACTTCAACTCCCAGAATTCCCCAGCCAGCGAATGCCCTGTCTTCATAGCGAATGCTGGCTGGGGAATTCTGGGAGTTGAAGTCCAGATATCTTGAAGTGGCCAAAGTTGGGAAACACTGCTCTACAGGTTTCACACCTTGGTTTAAGCCTGGGGTTTCCATGGCATGTGGGATGGTGGAGAAAGTAAGTGTCTGTGTATGTCTGTTTGTGTATATGTATACACATATACATAACATATGGCTAGCTGATGAAACAACCTTGAAATAGATCTAAACACACACATACATACACACACACACGCCTCTCCGACCCTCCAAGGGCCATATCCAAGGCAGTTAAATTTTTATAGCCAACAAACTATATTCTGTAGCTGCAACATATTTTTGCTGATAATAAAAAGGTTTAAATCCCAGTAAGGGTATGGCTAGCTGATGAGAGCAAAATAGCTTGAAATAGATCTATACTAGTTTCCTTTCCTTTTCATTATCAGAAAAAATATGTTTGTATATCATAAGTGTGTGTGTGTATGTGTATATAATGTTTTTAGCTGAAATTTTAAAATTAAGGGAGACTAGGATGGTACCATTTCGGCCTTGTTCTGGCCTCATCAGCTAGCCACACCCTTTCCTTACCTCCCCTTACGTGTGTATATGTATGTATGTGTGTGTGTGTGTGTGTGTGTGTGTGTGTGTGTATTTTATTTATTTATTTATTTATTACTTAGATTTGTATGCCGCCCCTCTCCGAAGACTCGGGGCGGCTCACAACATGTAGAAACAAATCATAAATATATACTGTATATATGTAGATTGTTCTGAGTTCGGGTTTTGCCCTGTGTAATGTAACGAAAACAAATATATATATATATAAACACACACATATATATATATTTACTTTCTCCACCATCCCGTATATATGTGTGTGTGTGTATATATGCATGTATGTATATAAAAATACATACATATATATATATATATATATGTATGTATGCATATATATATATATATATATATATATATATATATATATATATGTCACATTTTTGCTTAATTTGAATTTTGCTGAATTTGAAAATTAAATTTGATAAATATATATTTGTGTGTGTGTATGTGTGAATAGGGTTTCCTTCATCTTTCCTCTCTCAGTTTATACAGGGATCCAATCCCAAATAACATTCTCCTGTTGTCCTAGTTAAAAATTGGCTTCCAACCCTATCCTTACCTCTCCTCCCCCCAATATGTGATGCCTTTTGGAATTATTCCCCCTCCCCTCCCCATACACAAACACACACTTCTCCAGAGCAGGAATTTAATTTATTTGTCTTACATGCTTCCCAATCCAATGGGACTCAATTGAAGGACATTAACGATGCTAAGATTTCTTGTGGGGTGGGGGGCAAGAAAAGAAGGAATAGAACTGAAGCTGGGGGGTGCAGGGCACATGGGCAAACTCTTATTTGTTTACTTGCAATGACCAGATGAATTATCCCGAAAGTGTAAAACCTCTGGTATTTTGTATTTTGCCCCTCGTGCAAGTTCAGCAGCACATCGCCCATCATCCCCAGCCCCAGTGGCCCAACCCATGGAGGGTGTCTTCAAGACAGCAGCCTGAACTTGCATCGCTAGCCTAAAACAGCAGGAGAGAAAGGAGGCAGGTGCAGATTTATAGACTGTTCTGAAAGGACGGAAATTGAGGCTTGTGGCCGGGCGTTGATTTTTTGCCCATTCATAAATGCAATTCGCACAAGAACAGATGTGGTTACTCCCAATGATGCTTTTGCAAGGGGAATGACTCAGGCTTCGTTGTGAGAATGCAGCCTTTCCTCGTAGGTCCTTTGCTGAAATGGTTCCCAGCTTCCCCAGCCGTCCAAACTCCAGACAAACCCTCCTCCTGTAACTCTGTTTGGGAGAACCGTGCATTTTATTTCCCCCTTTTATCTCTGCCACATCTCCCTCCCTGTTTTTTAAAATAGGGTTTAAACATAATCGACTTCCCTCTTCCTGTTTCTAAGGAGCGGTTTGTCTATAGATAACAGCAATCCGCGCACGATCGCGGTGTAAAGGTACTCTGAGAAAACAGGGAAGCCTTGAGGTTTTGTTTTATTTTTATTTTATTCTTTGTCCAATATACAATACATATGGAAGAGAATAGCCATTAAGTAATATATATAAAGATAGAAAGTAAAAAAGAAGAGGAGTAGATGGGAGGGAGAGAATATATATGATATAAGAGATAGGGAGAGAATATATAGGATATATTTCTTTAATAGGGGAGGGAAGTTAAAAGAACAAGAAAAAATCCAACCCAAAGGCACCAATTACCAATATTTTCTGAAAGAATAATAGCAGATCCGGTCGGAGCTTTTGACCAATTGAAAATGCTTCATAATCCACTAGGAAATTTTCCCTTATTAAAAACACCCATTTGACATGAATGGAATTAGGTGTAAATGATGGAGCCCTTCTCGTATTTTTGCTGCAGTGTGATTAGCTTTCGGGTGTGTGGGGGGGGGTTGTTGCCCCCCCCCATTCTCGTTTTATTTTTTGCCATCCGGTAGAGAAGAGTCATCACCATGGCAACACAACTGTCACAGCTTCCAAAGGCTGCCCCAGCACAGGTGATCGGAACACAAGCAACAGCCACAGAAAAACAAAACACAGGCTTGTGGCTTCCTTCGTTCACTCTCACATTGATGTTTCGGGTCCCTGGTTGACTGGCTGGGGAACAGACAGGAAAAGGCCGAGCAAGAAATATTTGCATTTTTTAAGAACAAAAATTACTATCCTATGTATTGTCCGTGTTGACTCATATATCATTTTTATTTTATTTTGTTTATTTATTGGATTTGTATGCCGCCCCTCTCCGAAGACTAGGGGCGGCTAACAGCAATAATAAGACAGCGTATAACAATAATCCAATACTAAAAACAATTTAAAACCCATTATAATAAAAAAAACAATCATACATACAGACATACCATGCATAAAATTGTAACGGCCTAGGGGGAAAGGGTATCTAATTTCCCCCATGCCTGGTGGCAGAGGTGGGTTTTAAGTAGCTTACGAAAGGCAAGGAGGGTGGGAGCAATTCTAATCTCTGGGGGGAGTTGGTTCCAGAGGGCCGGGGCCGCCACAGAGAAGGCTCTGGTTGATCGCTTTCACCGGCAGAAAGTTCCTCCTTATTTCCAAAATTTCTCCTTGGTCAGCTTCCAACCGTTGCTCCTTGTCTGGTTCTCTGGAAAATAATGTCACCCCCTCCTCCCTGTGGCAGCCTCTCAAATATTTGAAGACTGCTATCATGTCCCCCCTGGAGCTTCTCTTTGCTAAACTATCCATGCCCAGTTCCTGCAACCTTTCCTCATATGCTTTAGTTTCTAGTCCCTTTATCATTCTGGTTGCTCCATTCTGCACTTTTTCCTAGAGTTTCAATGTCTCTTTTGTAGAGTGGTCACCAAAACTGAATGCAGTAATCTAGGTGTGGTCTAAACTCAGGAACCTTTGAAGAGTGTTCGGAAACTTCAGATTGTGCAGAATGCGGCTGTGAGAGCAATCATGGGCTTTCCCAAATATGCCCATGTTACTCCAACACTCCGCTGTCTGCATTGGTTGCCGATCAGTTTCCGGTCACAATTCAAAGTGTTGGTCATCACCTATAAAGCCCTTCATGGCATCGGACAAGAATATCTCAGGGACCGCCTTCTGCTGCACGAATCCCAGCGACCAGTTAGGTCCCACAGAGTTGGCCTCCTCCGGGTCACGTCGACTAAACAATGTCGCTTGGTGGGACCCAGGGGAAGAGCCTTCTCTGTGGCGGCCCCAACCCTCTGGAACCAGCTCCCCCCGGAGATTAGGATTGCCCCCCTTGCCTTTCGTAAACTCCTTAAAACCCACCTCTGCCGTCCCCCGTATCAGGAAAGACTTCATGAACTCCATCTGTATAGTCTGGAGGACAGAAGGAAAAGGGGGGACATGATGGAAACATTTAAATATGTTAAAGGGTTAAATAAGGTCTAGGAGGGAAGTGTTTTTAATAGGAAAGTGAACACAAGAACAAGGGGACACAATCTGAAGTTAGTTGGGGGAAAGGTCAAAAGCAACATGAGAAAATATTATTTGACTGAAAGAGTAGTAGATGCTTGGAACAAACTTCCAGCAGACGTGTTTGATAAATCCACAGGAACTGAATGTAAACATGCCTGGGATAAACATAGATCCATCCTAAAATAAAATACAGGAAATAGTATAAGGGCAGGCTAGATGGACCATGAGGTCTTTTTCTGCCATCAATCTTCTATGTTTCTATACAACACTTAGCGATAGCCATAGGATACTAAATAAGCAAACAAATCATAATAGGAAAGTAAATATAACAATATAAATCATAAAAGATACAAGCATATAGGGTTAGTAACAGGATGAAAGAGGAAATCTTTCTATGCAGAGAAAGATTTGAGTCTCTGCGAAGCATTGAAGCCAGGAGGTGATGTTATGTTGATCCAATTGCTGGATTGCTCACCGTCCTCTAAGCTAAAGGGTGTTAAGATGGTAACATTGGATATTTAGTTTTCTTAATCTGTTTATGCCCCAGTTAGATTGCTTCACCCTCTAGCCTAATCTTGTCTGCTTTCAAGGCTGCTCACAAGTAAGAAAATTTTTTTCCTATTGATTGCTATAACTTTTCAACCCTCTGACCATCTTGATGCGCTGGTTATACAACTCCCAGAAGTCCTAACCAGCAAGCAGGAAGGTTCTAAAACAGTGTTTTTCCTTGGCAACTTTAAGATATGTCGACTTCAACTCCCAGAATTCCCCAACCAGCTATTCCAAAAAAAAGGCAGGATAGCAATAGCAATAGAATAGGCCATTAAAACGCTCTGCTAGCTCCATTCAGTTGCCCAGACTTCATCCCGCAAGGCATTATGGGGTTGTTAAAAGATGATGATGGTGGTGGGTATAGTCATAAATCAAGGACTATTTGAACAAGGCCTAAATGGCACATGTAATGATGCCCCTATACTTTTGAGCAGCCTAGCTATCCCCTCACAGAAGAGCTCAACGAAACAGGGAGGACTTGATGAACTATTGTTTCTCAGAATCTTGTTCTTCTTGTGTTAATACCACTTTATAATTGATTGGATTGGATTTGTATGCCGCCCCTCTCTGTAGACTCGGGGCGGCTAACAACAGTAGTAAACAGCATAGGACAATCCAATATAAACAGTTAAAAACCCTTATTGTAAAACCAGTCATACATACAAACATACCATGCATAAATTGTAGAAGCCTAGGGGGAAAGAATATCTCAATTCCCCCATGCCTGATGGCAGAGGTGGGTTTTGCGGAGTTTACGAAAGGCAATGAGGGTGGGGGCTATTCTAATCTCTGGGGGGAGTTGGTTCCAGAGGGTCGGGGCCGCCACAGAGAAGGCTCTTCCCCTGGGTCCCGCCAAGCGACATTGTTTAGTTGATGGGACCCGGAGAAGACCCACTCTGTGGGACCTAACTGGTCGCTGGGATTCGTGCAGCAGAAGGCGGTCCCTGAGATAGTCTGGTCCGGTGCCATGAAGGGCTTTATAAGTCATAACCAACACTTTGAATAATGCCTTGGTAAGGCCACACATGGAACACTGCATTCAGTTTTGGTCACCATGATGCAAAAAGGATGTTGAGACTCTAGAAAGAGTGCGGAGAAGAAGAGCAACCAAGATGATTAGGGGACTGGAGGCTAAAACATATGAAGACTGGTTGCAGGAACTGGGCAGGGATAGTTTAATGGAAAAAAGGACCAGGGGAGACATGATAGCAATGTTCCAATATCTCAGGGGTTGCCAGAAAGAAGAGGAAGTCAAGCTATTCTCCAAAGCACCTGAAGGTAGAACAAGAAGCAATGGGTGGAAACTAAACAAGGAGTGACGTAACTTAGAACTAAGGAGAAATTTCCTGACAGTCAGAACAATTAATCAGTGGAACAGCCTGCCTCCAGAAGTTGCGACTTCTTCCTTCGGCAGCGACTGTCCTCCTCCCACCCAAATTCCAAACTTTTATTTCTTTCCCAATGGGTTTGCATGCATTATTTGCTTTTACATTGATAAAATTGCTTCTACTTAAGAACATTTCTACTTAAGAACCTGGTCACGGAACAAATTAAGTTCTTAAGTAGAGGGACCACTGTATCTGAATTTTAATCTCATGATCATGGGGAAGCTGCAAAGGTCATAGCTGTGAAAAACGGTCATATTAAGCCACTTTTTCACTGCTGTTGCAACTTTGCAGTCACTAAGCCAGCTGTTGTAAGTTGAGGACTGTATATGTTGGTACCTGTATATATGTTGGTGCCATAGATGGAGATTTTGAGTCTTCTGCTGAAGTTGGCCATGGATAAGTTAATAAGCAACGTTTTATAACAGCAGCTTACCTAAATAGGTTATGTGTGAAACTGCCTGATGATGACAATAAGGCTGGATGTTTATCTATCCCATTAGATAAGACTCCAGGCATTCCCAATCTGAAAGTCCTGGAGAGGGGCTGAACTTAAATTCTCCTGAGGAATGTGTGCAAATGCCGTATTTTGCACTTCTTTCTAAATTAGTGACAGTGTGCTAATCAATGCTTCGGTTTTTTGTACTTCAAAGCCACAATGCAGAGGGCCGGTATAAAAACAGACCACAACCACAAGGGTGAAAACATCCCAAAGTCTTTTTAAAAACACAACCTTAGCAGTTTGTTTCTTTATTACTCAATTTCCATACCCAAATGACTCTGAACAGCTCACAATGAATCAAAGCAATACATAGAGACAAAGGAAGAATAAATCAGATTCAGAAAAACAAAAAAGAGCAAAAAATTTTTAAAAAAAATTGAGTCTAGCAATCCCAAAACACCCCACCATCAACCGACCTCTAATGAAAGGGGTCTCAATCATCCAAGGAAGGTTTGGGGGGGGTATTCAGGATGCCAATTTTAATTTCATTTCATTGGATTTGTATGCCGCCCCTCTCCGTAGACTCAGGGCGGCTAACAACAGCGGTAAAAACAACATGCGACAATCCAATACTAATGTAGCTAAAAACCCTTATTTTAAAACCAATCATACATACAGACATACCATACATAAATTGTAGAAGCCTAGGGGGAAAGAATATCTCAGTTCCCCCATGCCTGACGACAGAGGTGGGTTTTAAGGAGCTTACAAAAGGCAAGGAGGGTGGGGGCTATTCTAATCTCTGGGGGGAGTTGGTTCCAGAGGGCCGGGGCCGCCACAGAGAAGGCTCCTCCCCTGGGTCCCGCCAAATGACATTGTTTAGTTGACGGGACCCGGAGAAGGCCCACTTGAGGGCAGGCACTGTAACCATGAAGACACATTTCCTGGCTCCTTATGGATGCCATTCTTTAACCAAAAGGATGCAAAGAATGCCAAACCTGTCAGTTAAAATCAATTGGGCAGACACCTTGGAAGACAGACAGAACTCAAGTATCTAGGTCTTTGATTTCTGCATCTAACTAGACTTACAATCCTAGGCTTTGGAAGCTTAGATCTATATCTCTTTAAACATGACCTAAGCACAGCCCATAAAATCATCTGCTACAACGTCCTTCCTGTTTCCTCCCAGGAGATTCCTAGAGAAGTCCCACGGAGGCTTCTCCCCACCTTTTCCAGCCCTGTTTCCTCCCAGGAGATTCCTCGAGAGGCCCCACGGAGGCTTCTCCCCGCCTTTTCCAGCCCTGTTTCCTCCCAGGAGATTCCTCGAGAGGCCCCACGGAGGCTTCTCCCCGCCTTTCCGGCCCTGTTTCCTCCCAGGAGATTCCTAGAGAAGTCCCACGGAGGCTTCTCCCCACCTTTTCCAGCCCTGTTTCCTCCCAGGAGATTTCTCGAGAGGCCCCACGGAGGCTTCTCCCCGCCTTTTCCAGCCCTGTTTCCTCCCAGGAGATTCCTCGAGAGGCCCCACGGAGGCTTCTCCCCGCCTTTCCGGCCCTGTTTCCTCCCAGGAGATTCCTAGAGAAGTCCCACGGAGGCTTCTCCCCACCTTTTCCAGCCCTGTTTCCTCCCAGGAGATTCCTCGAGAGGCCCCACGGAGGCTTCTCCCCGCCTTTTCCAGCCCTGTTTCCTCCCAGGAGATTCCTCGAGAGGCCCCACGGAGGCTTCTCCCCGCCTTTCCGGCCCTGTTTCCTCCCAGGAGATTCCTCGAGAGGCCCCACGGAGGCTTCTCCCCGCCTTTTCCAGCTTGAGTTTGTAAGTGGAAAATGGTTCTTGAGAAGAGGCAAAAAAATCTTGAACACCCGGTTCTTATCTAGAAAAGTTCATAAGTAGAGGCGTTCTTAGGTAGAGATACCATTGTGCGTAAAAAGACGTCAAACATTGCATGTTTGAAAGCGACATTATATTTAAATCTTGCCATTGTTGTTGTTGTTATTATTATTATTTGCAATTCAAAATAGCATATCAAATGTTCCTATTTTTCTCACACCAACAACCTTGTGAGGGGATGGGACTTGGAGAGAGTAACCAACGCACAGTCTCCAACTGGTTTTCATCCCTAGGGAAGGATTAGAATTCATGGCCTCCCAGTTTTTAATCAGTACCTTAAGCGCCAATCTTGCCTTCCAGTTGTTATACCGTGCAATAAATGAAGATGTGTGTATTAACCCCCACTGCCTGGAAATTGGTGCTACGAAGGGCACTAAAGTTAGGGAGAAGTCTGTTTCGAGTAGTTTATCAACCGATTAAACAATGGGCAGTCAGATGAAATCATAGTAAGTGTGAATAGATTGATATATTTCCAATCTATTTTTGTGGACTTTGAACTCTGCTGGTATTTTGCTGAAACAAAGATGTGTGAAGGCTGGTATTGTAACTGTGGATATTGAGTTACTTATTAGATCTGTAAAAAGCCTTACATTAACGTTAGTAGCTTTGGGAAAGTAAGCAAAAAAAGCTGAGTGGGTGTGTTCACACACATGCACACCGCAGTTTCTTTCCTTTTTTTTGCATTTTTATTATTTTTTTCTCCACAATAAAAACATGCTTATAACATCATATACAGTGTTCCCTCGATTTTCGCGGGTTCAAACTTTGCGGAAACTCTATACCACGGTTTTTCAAAAATATCAATTAAAAAATACTTCATGGGTTTTTCCCCTATACCACGGTTTTTCCCGCCTGATGATGTCATATGTTATTGCCAAACTTTTGTTTGCCTTTAATAAATATTTTTTTAAATAAACTTTAATAAATAAACATGGTGAGTAATAATCTAAATGGTTGCTAAGGGAATGGGAAATTGCAATTCAGGGGTTTAAAGTGTTAAGGGAAGGCTTGTGATACTGTTCATAGCCAAAAATAGCGTATTTACTTCCGCATCTCTACTTCGCGGAAATTCGACTTTCGCGGCCGGTCTCGGAACGCATCCCCCGCGAAAATCGAGGGAACTCTGTACCTTTAATACAGCTCAAACATATATCTTCCTTTCAAATACAATTTCATAAACAACTCACATATCCATAATTTGATCTTTGGTATATATTGCTTAACTTATTTTACCTCCTTTTCTAATTTCGTCATCCAGATAATCAAATTATCTTCCAATTGACTTTACCGCTAATGTTCCCTTCACCTATTAAGTAATATATCTCTAGCTTCTTAAATCCAAGCCGCAGTGGTGCCTCCTATTTATCTTTATTTATTTTTCTAATAACTAAAAACCCTTGTCTCTTAAAAAATAATTTACTTATACATAATATTCAGCAACAAATATAAGTTCTGTATATTTAATTTTCTAATTAATGATATAACTAATAAGTTTCTAAAATATCAGGCATTTACAGGAGGGGGGGTCTCCCTCTGACCTTCCTGCCAATCAGCTTAAAGCTCTGTTGGGAAAATTGGCGCTAGAATTATGGTTGGGGGTCACCACAACATGAGGAACTGTATTAAGGGGTTGTGGCATTAGAAAGGTTGAGAACAGCATTTTGTAAGCAATTTACAAAATCAGCATATTGCCCCCGACAATCTGGTTCCTCATTTCACTGACCTCAGAAGGATGGAAGGCTGAGCCAACCTTCTGCCAGTCAGGATCGAACTAATGGCAGTGAGTAGAGTCAGCCTGCAATACCGCATTCTAACCACTGCACCACCATGGCTCTACTGTTTCTCAGCTGAAACAAAGTCAGCCAGGTATGTCAACATGTTCCTTTAAAAAGTAGCTTTCCAGCTCAGAAATACACTTCAATATAGTTCCAATTTATTTTTCCATCTAGGTACAGTAGTATTTACAGTAGCCTTCTCTGTGGCGGCCCCCGCCCTCTGGAATCAACTCCACCCAGAGATTAGAATTGCCCCCACCCTCCTTGCCTTTCGTAAGCTCCTTAAAACCCACCTCTGCCGTCAGGCATGGGGGAATTGAGACATTCTTTCCCCCTAGGCCTTTACAATTTATGCATGGTATGTTTGTTTGTATGGATGTTTAGCTTTATAATAAGGGTTTTTTAGTTGTTTTTAGTATTGGATTTATATGATGTTTTTTATTACTGTTGTTAGCCGCCCCGAGTCTACAGAAAGGGGCGGCATACAAATCCAATAACTAACTAACTGAATGAATGAATGAATGAATGAATAAATAAATAAATAAATAAATCTGTGATCTAGAATACTTTGGCCAAGGTGCTCCACTTCTCAAGGGCATATATAAATTGCAGAATTCCGTATTTTAATTACTAAGGTTGGGTGATTTGGGAGTAGAAAGTTAATTAGTGTAGCATTGCCTCAATCTAAGATAGGAAGCATTAAGAAGTACTGTATAATAATAAGATGGAATGGAAATATTGCAGTTTGGGTCTTTGGAGGACACTATGTTTTTTCCATGCAATACTTCTATGCTGGTTGAACAAACCAAGTTTTTAAATGAATTATAAAGCAGATGTCACTGAACCAGCTCCTCCCTCACTCTGCCTTTGGCAACAGGTGGTTAATACTCAATTTTGCAGTGCTGTTAAACGTATAGTATACCTGAAGCTAAATATGTTGTTGATCTCTCCAAATCTCTCGTGTTTATATTAACCTGGATTATAACCTATCCTTTTAAATTAAGACAGGAAGAATTAAGAATGCTACCTTGATATTATTCAATTTATATTGCTTCTGCCTATCACAGATCTCAAAAATCAAAACACATTTGGCTTCTCCAATACATCTGTATTTGATTTCTTTTCTGCAAAGTTATCCAGAGAAGAATCAACTTCAAGTATCAGCAATTAGCCATTTGTCTTAGCATAAAATCAGGGACTGCAGTAAACCTGGTTTCTAAATTAATAGTTTTTAAAGAAGGTGCTATTTGTGTGTTATCATATTGTATTATTTTAAAAAAACAAAACCCAGAAACCCCCCTAATCATTTTGGTTATTTCTCCCTCTCTCCCATTTCGTTTTATTAGCAAGGGTAATAAAGTGGGTTGAGGTTCCGCTGGAAGAAGTTGTTCCATTCAATCATAGCTGAACGGCTTTCTTTTCAGGTGGAGAATATATTGGTGTTTTTCTTAGCAAAGGTAAAAAACAGACTCCAGAAACTAGTTGACCAGAACTAAGAAATGGACAAGGCCAAGACAAAAGCCTAATTGGATTGAATTCACAGTTCAGCTCTCTTTAATTAAGTATAATTTAATTAAATGCAATTAGTTCTCATTTACTTAATTGCTATGCACATCTCTCAGGACTTAAAAATGATAAGTTGGGATCAATCTCTGGAGTGGCCCCAGGAGCTGTACCTGAGGCGCTAGGATGCTATTTACACCTTGAGTAATTGGGGGTTTCCCCTTGTATTAAATGCTGGCTAATTGTATCAATTATACATACCTTATTATAGAGCTTATCTGTAAAACTCCATATACTTATACTGTATAGGCTTATTTACTTGTAGACACACAATCCCTAATATTTTTAATTTCAGAGGCACCAACAGGGTGAAAACAAGGCTGTATATTTACCATGTAACCTAAATATATATTTATCTGGGACTTCACCTTTGCTGTGCAACACACACACACCTTTCTGCCCCCAAAGCACACCTTCTTTAAGAGGAGACCCACAGGTGTGCTGAGGGCACCAAAACTTCCTCCGAAGCATCCTTTTAAAAAAAAAATTCAAATATGAGCAGCTGCAAAACCCCTACTAGTGGGTGAGACCAGGACAAAAAACAAAATCTGATTTAATTTCACTTGACTCTATAATTAAAGTACTTATTCTCTAAAATATTCTCTCCTTCTGTCTTGTTGAAAATGACTATTTAATGATAACAGTGGGAGATCTCTGGAGCCACACACAAGATTGCTGACTTCTATATGTGCAGGTCTTATTTTAAATAGGGCAGCAGAAAATGTGATGTAGGAAAACATAAGGAGACAACAGATGAGACATAGAAACATAGAAGACTGACGGCAGAGAAAGACCTCATGGTCCATCTAGTCTGCCCTTATACTATTTTCTGTATTTTATCTTAGGATGGATCTATGTTTATCCCAGGCAGGTTTAAATTCAGTTACTGTAGATTTATCTACCACGTCTGCTGGAAGTTTGTTCCAAGGATCTACGACTCTTTCAGTAAAATAATGTTTTCTCATGTTGCTTCTGATCTTTCCCCCAACTAACTTCAGATTGTGTCCCCTTGATCTTGTACATGATTTTGCTTTGAATACAGATAGCCATCGACTTAATTGAACCGGGAATTACAGCGGTCCCTCTACTTATGAATTTAATTCGTTCCGTGACCGGGTTCTTAAGTAGAAAAGTTTGTAAGAAGAAGCAATTTTTTCCCATAGGAATCAATGTAAAAGCAAATAATGTGTGTGATTGGGGAAACCACAGGGAGAGTGGAGGCCCTGTTTCCTCCCAGGAGATTCCTAGAGAGGCCCCACGGAGGCTTCTCCCCGCCTTTTCCAGCCCTGTTTCCTCCCAGGAGATTCCTAGAGAGGCCCCACGGAGACTTCTCTCTGCCTTTTCCAGCCCTGTTTCCTCCCAGGAGATTCCTAGAGAGGCCCCACAGAGGCTTCTCCCCGCCTTTCCAGCCCTGTTTCCTCCCAGGAGATTCCTACAGAGGCCCCACAGAGGCTTCCCCCCGCCTTTTCCAGCCCTGTTTCCTCCCAGGAGATTCCTAGAGAGGCCCCACGGAGGCTTCTCCCTGCCTTTTCCAGCCCTGTTTCCTCCCAGGAGATTCCTACAGAGGCCCCACAGAGGCTTCCCCCCGCCTTTTCCAGCCCTGTTTCCTCCCAGGAGATTCCTAGAGAGGCCCCACGGAGGCTTCTCCCTGCCTTTTCCAGCCCTGTTTCCTCCCAGGAGATTCCTACAGAGGCCCCACAGAGGCTTCCCCCCGCCTTTTCCAGCCCTGTTTCCTCCCAGGAGATTCCTAGAGAGGCCCCACGGAGGCTTCTCCCTGCCTTTTCCAGTTACAGTTTCAGAGCTCAGGTTTGTGAGTGGAAAATGGTTCTTGAGAAGAGGCAAAAAACCCTTGAACAACCAGTTCTTATCTAGAAAAATGACATTGAGCTGGCCACACCCATGCCCCCCCCAGATCCACTCCGAGGTCAAACACATCCCTGATGCGGCCCTCAATGAAATCGATATTGACACCACTGAAATAAAGTGTTAAACACGTTCATAGAAACATAGAAGTCTGACGGCAGAAAAAGACCTCCTGGTCCATCTAGTCTGCCCTTATGCTATTTCCTGTATTTTATCTTACAATGGATATACGTTTATCCCAGGCATGCTTCAATTCAGTTACTGTGGATTTATCTACCACGTCTGCTGGAAGTTTGTTCCAAGGATCTACTACTCTTTCAGTAAAATAATATTTTCTCATGTTGCTTTTGATCTTTCCCCCAACTAACCTCAGATTGTGCCCCCTTGTTCTTGTGTTCACTTTCCTATTAAAAACACTTCTCTCCTGGACCTTATTTAACCCTTTAACATAATTAAATGCTTCAATCATGTCCCCCCTTTTCCTTCTGTCCTCCAGATTATACAGATGGAGTCCATGACGTCTTTCCTGATGAGTTTTATGCTTAAGACCTTCCACCATTCTTGTAGCCCGTCTTTGGACCCGTTCAATTTTGTCAATATCTTTTTGTAGGTGAGGTCTCCAGAACTGAACACAGTATTATTCCAAATGGGGTCTCACTATTCTTCACTATGGATGCTGAAGAAAATTAACATACACGAAAATAGATTAATTTCTCAGCCATTCAGCCTCAAACAAGCTGGATGGTTGATGTTCCTGCCACAATTTGGAGATAATCGTTCAGTGATGATACTACAAGCTAATAACGATTAGAAATGCGTTTTCATATTCACGGCAGCTGTTACAAAGCAGTTTTTATTTTTACTGTTGTTGCAGTAAAAGATTAGAGATTAGAACTGCCCCCACCCTCCTTGCCTTTCATAAAACTCCTTAAAACCCACCTCTGCCGTCAGGCATGGGGGAATTGAGACATCTCCCCTGGGCCTATACAGTTTATCCATGGTATGATTGTGTGTATGTTTTTGCTTTTAATAATGGGGTTTTTAGTGTTTTTTTAAATTATTAGATTTGTTTTTACATTGTCTTTATTATTGCTGTGAGCTGCCCCGAGTCTACGGAGAGGGGAGGCATAAAAATCTAATAAATAAATAAAATAAATTTCTTTTTATGGGGAAAATAAAAGAGGGAAAAACCCAGAAGCTGTTTCCTTCCTCCCCTTTGCCCCATGCTCATTTTGCTTCCTCTGTTGTAAAACATTCAGGCATGGACACAGCACCTCATGCTGCTTATTAAGAGCTGCAGCTTTACAGACTGGAAAAACTGGATTTGAAATGGGGAATGTGAAACACTCTGCGATTTCATTGGACTCGTTTGCAGAACCTATCCATGCAAGGGCAGGGTTGCTCTAAAACAGGGGTGTAAAACTCAAGATCTGCCCCATGGGATGCCCCTAATTTCCTCCCGGGAGATTCCTAGAAAGGCCCCATGGAGGCTTCTCCCTGCCTTTTCTGGCCCTGTTTCCTCCCGGGAGATTCCTAGAGAGGCCTCACGGAGGCTTCTCCCTGCCTTTTCCGGCCCTGTTTCCTCCCAGGAGATTCCTAGAGAGGCCCCACGGAGGCTTCTCCCTGCCTTTTCCGGCCCTGTTTCCTCCCGGGAGATTCCTAGAGAGGCCCCATGGAGGCTTCTCCCTGCCTTTTCCGGCCCTGTTTCCTCCCAGGAGATTCCTAGAGAGGCCCCACGGAGGCTTCTCCCTGCCTTTTCCGGCCCTGTTTCCTCCCGGGAGATTCCTAGAGAGGCCCCACAGAGGCTTCTCCCTGCCTTTTCTGGCCCTGTTTCCTCCCGGGAGATTCCTAGAGAGGCCCTTCGGAGGCTTCTCCCTGCCTTTTCCAGCCCTGTTTCCTCCCGGGAGATTCCTAGAGAGGCCCCACGGAGGCTTCTCCCTGCCTTTTCCGGCACTGTTTCCTCCCAGGAGATTCTTAGAGAGGCCCCATGGAGGCTCCTCCCTGCCTTTTCCTGCCCAGTTTCGTCCCGGGAGATTCCTAGAGAGGCCCCACAGAGGCTTCTCCCTGCCTTTCCCGGTTACAGCTTCAGAGGCTCGGGTTTGTAAGTGGAAAATGGTTCTTGAGAAGAGGCAAAAAAAATCTTGAACACCCGGTTCTTATCTATAAACGTCCGTAAGTAGAGGCGTTCTTAGGTAGAGGTACCACTGTACTACGTATTTATCTACTCAACTTTTAGTTGCTTTCGAACTGCTAGGCTGGCAGGAGTTGAGGCACAACATTTTAACTATTGAGCCATTTTGCCACCCCTGTGATACTGAATATTAAGTCCAAAACAAATAAACTACACTTTATATTAAATATGAATAAGTCTCGTGCATTCAGAACTTGTAGTAAACAACCAAGCCTCTTAAATCAATGTCAAAAAGTGAATTAATTGTGTATCACTTTTGCCAGCTGTAAGCATAAGATTTATTATAAAGATATTTACTCAAGACCGCACGATACAGCTATGAGTATCTAATACACAGCTAAGTTGGAACAAATAATTAGGGGTTTGAGACTTAACGTGGAATACAGAATTTCTCCAACTGTTAAATGTTATGGATGGTGAAACTGATATGGATTTTTTCCCGTGTCCTTCAATTTCAAACACCCACAATCTCCTTCAAATACAGTTCACAAGAAAACCAAGAGCCAGGGTGGTGCAGTGGTTAGAGTGCAGCCCTGCAGGCTACTTCAGCAAACTGTTAACCGTAGTTCAGCAGTTCAAATCTCACCACCGACTCAAAGTTGACTCAGCCTTCCATCCTTCCGAGGTGGGTAAAATGTAGACCCAGATTGTGGGGGCAATATAAGAGCATAAGAACATAAGAAGAGCCCTGCTGAATTAGGCCAAAGCCCATCGAGTCCAGCATTCTGTGGCCCACCAATTGTTCATGGAGATCTTGAACAGAAAGAGAAGGCAAGACCCTCCCTTTCCCTTGACCCACAAACGGAATTATGCCTGCCTCAACCAATATAGAGGCGGCACATGGACATCCGTTTCAATAACCACCGATACACTTGGCATCCATGAATCTGTCTAATCCTGCCTTGAAGCTATCCAGGCTGACAGCCGTCTCAACCTCTTCTGGAAGTGAATTCCATCAACCAAGGACCCTCTGGCTGAAGAAATATTTCCCTTGATTTGTCCTCACTTTCTTACCTATGAGCTTTAGGGAGGGTCCCCTCGTCCTGGTATTGTGTGATAGAGAAAATAATTTTTCTCTATCCACCTTTTCTATCCCATGCAGGATTTTATACCATTCGATCAAGTCGCCCCTTAAACGCCGTCTTTCAAGGCTGAAGAGACCAAGTCGTTGCAACCTGGTATCATAAGGAAGGGGTTCCATTCCCTTGATCATTCTTGTTGCCCTTTTTTGCACCTTTTCCAGTTCCATTATATCCATTACTTTATATCCATTATAGAATCAATATGCTGATTCTGTAAACCGCTTAGAGAGGGCTGTAAAAGCACTATGAAGCGGTATATAATTCTAAATGCCATTGCTATATGATAATGTTACTAAAAAAGAATCCAGGAATCAAACTGAAATTAAGGAAGGTTTTTATAAGTAACCTGCTATAATTGTCCAAAAAATATATTTTATATTTTTCCTCTTTTTTTGATAATTGAACAATGCAATTTTGTATGCAACAAGGGCTGCCTTTGCATTCATCTTCTACATTTGTATAATTTTAAAAATGGTGCAGATTAACTGATGGGTAACCATAGCTGAGTTTTTATGCAAACAATAAATTTCATAGTTTGACCAGCAAATAGAGGCTGTCCTGGGATGGCTGGAATTATAGTAGATATGAGAACAAGTCTTTGCCTATAATTCTATTAGTTGCTTTGTACAGGTGTGGTTTGATTTAATTTCTCTGTTTACTTACTTGCAAGCTGTATCCCTTCTCCTTTTACCACAAAAAGAAAAATAAATCTGTTGGTGGTGTTGGATGACAGGGTTGAATTTTGGCAAGAAACATGATGTGTCTCACAGAAGAAATACTTGTACTTTGAACACAACCCAAAGATGAACAAATACAATGAACAATCATTTTTTTCAAACCTGGAGTCCAGGCTGCGTACGCATTGTCTATTGAGGCTTGATAAAATAAGAGTTAATGGGTTTTGGTAATGCTGTTTATCTTGATTATTACTTTCTGGTCAGGTGCCAGAACTGGATCAAAACAGGATTTTAAAATTCCAGCTGAATTACATTTGCTATTTCAGAGTGAATACACTTAGGATCTTGTTAAGTGGAGGCCTACCTCCGGACTTCCGTATCTTTGTGATGCTGCGATTTCGCTGAGGCTCCACTCACTGGGAAACCCCACCTCCCGACTTCCGTTGCCAGCGACGCGTCCGTTTTTGCACTGCTGGGATTCCCCTGCAGCATCGCAAAAACACGGAGGTCCGGAGGTGATGGGAGCCTCAGGGGAATCCCAGCAGTGCAAAAACAGGAGCTTCACTGGCAACAGAAGTCCAGAAGTCGACTAAGCAATGCCTTCTCTGTGGCAGCCCCGGCCCTCTGAAACCAGCTCCCCCCAGATATCAGAGTTGCCCCCACCCTCCTTGCCTTTCGCAAGCTCCTTAAAACCGACCTCTGTCGTCCGGCATGGGGGAATTGAAATTTCCCTTCCCCCTAAGCTTATAGAATTTATACATGGTATGCTTGTATGTATGAGTGGTTCTTTAAATTGCGGCTTTTTAGATTATTTTTAATATTAGATTTGTTTACATTGTCTTTTTATACTGTTGTTAGCCGCCCCGAGTCTTCGGAGAGGGGCGGCATACAAATCTAATACATAAATAAATAAATAATGCAGACATTTCCATTACTTAGGCAAGAACCTTCTTGAGATGCTATCATTCAATGTATACACCTTTATTGTACTTGTATTATGCTTTTAAGCTTAATAAACTTAAAAGCAAACCCCTGACTTCATTTCAGCCAAACTATGGTGTTTTAAACATTCCTTTCATATCTCCTGCTCTTAGAATGCCAGTATACAATTTCACCCCACAACTGTTTTTAATCAATAGCTGCTTTTATGTAATGAGAAAATTAAGGATTGCATATTGGGTATACTATTGATTGGCCTGCTTTCGAATCTGGCTCCCAAACCCATAGAATATTCTGCTTTATTACTGTGAGAGCTACCAAATTGATGAATGAAGTCTTCGAGGGAATTTAATTTTTTTGTTTGTATCTTTCAACATGACATAGCTCTACATACCAGTTTTAATAACACCATGTGTGGTCCTCGAGCTCCAGCTGTTTATATATTTAAGACCAGCTGAGTCTTGGGAAGTAAATAATTACAGTAATCCCTTTCTTCAGCCCTAAGGGGCTAGTCATTAGAAGGAACAGAAATTGCCCAAGATTGCAGGTAATGTTTTTGAAACATGTCAAATGTCTATGAAAAATTCCCCCTTTCCCCCCCTCTAATTGCTGCTTTGAAAAGGTGGGCAAGATATAGAAGTTCCATGAAAGGAAGCTGGAAAACCTTAGTTATCAGGCATGTCCACAGAGTCAAAATAGGTCAAGATGACAGTCACATTGATGTGATTGATTGAAACAAACATTCATAAAAACAGAGCTTTAATCTCATCACTGTGGGGCCATTCTCCTCATGGAGTCAGGGCAGCTTACAAGAATAACGCCTAAAACATGATTTATATATTGCCCACAAGATCATATGCTGCAATGTCCTGCCTGTCAAAGACTACTTCAGCTTCAACCAAAACAACACAAGAGCACGCAACAGATTCAAACTTAATATTAACCGCTCCAAACTTGACTGTAAAAAATATGACTTTAGCAATCGAGTTATTGAAGCGTGGAACTCATTACCGGACTCAGTAGTGTCAACCCCTAACCCCCAACATTTCTCCCTTAGACTATCCACGATTGACCTCTCCAGGTTCCTAAGAGGTCAGTAAGGGGCCTACATAAGTGCACCAGTGTGCCTTTCGTCCCCTGTCCAATTGTCTCTCCTTATCTCATATATCATATATCTTTTCTTCCTTTAAATATATCTTCTCTATCTTTTCTTCTATCCTTTTCTTTATATATAATACTACATGTCTATTCTCTTCTATATGTATTGTGTATTGGACAAAATAAAATTTAAAAAATATAACAAAGATAAAATAGTACAACAATACTATTTTATTTTACTATTTTATCTTTGTTATATTTTTCAGGGAAGACTTTTTAGACTTTATTTGGACTTTTAAGAATGGACAGGGTTGTATAAAATCAATATAAATTTTTAGATGAGAATAAGAGCCTCCATTGAGTGAGTAATAAGAAAAGAAAAATGAATATATGATTGATTCTAAGCACTGTTGTTGTGTTTATGACTATATATTGTTTTATGGTGGAGAAAATTTTGACGGCAGAGGTGGGTTTTAAGCAGCTTACGGAAGGCAAGGAAGGTGGGGGCAATGCTAATCTTTGGGGGGAGTTGGTTCCAGAGGGCCAGGGCCGCCACAGAGAAGGCTCTTTCCCTGGGTCCCGGTCCCACCAAGCAACATTCTTTAGTTGACGGGACCCGGAGAAGGCCCACTCTGTGGGAACTAACTGGTCGCTGGGATTCGTGCGGCAGAAGGCGGTCCCTGAGGTAATCTGGTCCGGTGCCATGAAGGGCTTTATAGGTCATAACCAACACTTTGAATTGTGACCAGAAACTGATCGGCAACCAGTGCAGACTGCGGAGTGTTGGTGTAACATGGGCATATTTGGGAAAGCCCATGATTGCTCTCGCAGCTGCATTCTGCATTATATATTGTTTTTATCATTGCTGTAAGCCGCCCCGAGTCTACGGAGAGGGGCGGCAAACAAATCTAATAAATAAATAAATAAATAATGTGCTTTATGTCTTTTTTCTTTCTTTCTTTCAACAGATCGATGCATCTTTCCAGGCCGAGCGTATCTTAGAAAGTATTTGTAACTGCCGCCGCACGCATTCGCCTTGAATTTGCACCGTGTCACATTTCCATGGGGACCGTACAAGATCCACTGAGATCTACTAAGCTTTCGCTGGTCACCGCTGAGGAATCTCCTAAACGCCTATGCAAGCAAGCGAGCAGAGAAAGCAACGGTAATGGGTTTCCTTTTGCTGCCAAGGAGAAGCCCTCCGGGGGATGCGTGTTGGAAGTGAACTCTGGCAGAGAAGCCAGCGTTCCCAAGAGGGACCGGAACTGTGAGTATGACACCAAGCATCCAAACACACTTTCTCCTGGGTCCTTCAACTCTACCAACGAAAGCAGCATGGCAGAATCAGTAAGCTACGCTAAGCAGGAGGGCTCCAGAGCCAAGGTCCAAACCCCAGCACCTGAAGACCACGTTTCACCACGTGGTGAAGTTACCCAAGAGGCAAACGAAAACATTCCCAGTGGCAGTGGACAACAGTGTAACGTGATTGATAAAGCAACCATGCTTCCCGGAAGAGACCGTGACGTTGTGGAGAGCAAACCCAAGGATTGTTCCATTCTTCCTTCCCCTCCTTCTTATTCCGATACCCAGCAAGCAGCTCCCGCAGGGAAGGACGATGTGTGTGAAGTTGTCCTCTCTGAAAACAGTCAAGTCTTGGTTTCCTCTGATGAGACAGGTGTCAATCTGAAAGCTCCAGAATCAGAGGATACAAAGAACGAAGCTTTCTGTCCCAAGACTGCGTCCGAAGGCGACCTTGGGAGCCCTCCAGAGACATCGTGTAGCGCTAATGAGGAGCCTACGGTGAAAGTGGTACCAAGCCTGTCCAAATTCAGAGACACAGGTACGATGACAGTGCAGACTGAGAACAGATCTGTGGAGGCAGAGATGATAAGCAGGACGCATCAAGACGCCGAGGTTCAGGCTGTGGCTAGTGTGAAAAGCACGTCAGCTTCCACCAGCCCAAGCATCTTGACCGCATTCTTAAGAGAGAACGTGTCTGCTAACGCAAAACAGGACCAAGATGAGTTGCATGTTATTTATATGGGAGCCAGAGGGAAAGAGCAGTCGGAAATAATTGGGGACCTTGCGGCCACTGTCCAAACACCTCCGTCGGTTGGCATCACGCACCAGGGACCTGTTCAGGTGCCACCTACAACCGAAAGGCCTCTGGGAAGTCCTAATGTCAGAGTTCAGGAGAATCGCCCATCAAACATGCGCGGTCCAGTTTGCGCAGCTGTGTCGGATAAGGCAGGAAGGGTGTGTTCCCTGGCACCTGGTAATTCTCAAGAAACTTTGGCGAAGAGGACAGAGGGACAAATGACAGATGTGGCTAAAATTTTCGATGCTCCACAGCAGTTGTCAGACAATATGGTTTTGCAGAAAACAAGACCCGTTTACCAGATCATTGTCAGTTCTAGTAATCCGCCTATGTCTAAGCAAGACCCTGCAAACTTTGAAACCAAACTACCTCCATGTTCTTCAACCCCAGCCATCAACGGTAACTCTGATCCTTCCTCGTTCCAAAAAACCCCTCCCCAGTTGTGTCCCAGAACCTCGGAACAAGCCGAGGCTATAGATACTGAGAGGACGGAACAAGCCGAGGCTATAGATACTGAGAGGACGGAACAAGCCAAGGCTATAGATACTGAGAGGACCCATCGGGAGAAACAGCTGCAGATCAAGACTCTGGATCACCTTGAGACAGCTCTGCCCAGTTTCCCCATTGCTGTGACTCCAAAGAGAGAAGGAAAGGTCCACCTCATATCTGAGGAACAAAAGATCAATAGGACAAGGTCTCTTATTGGGTCCCAAACAACGATTGTCCCATCTATAGCAGAAAGCAAGCAAGATATGGATCGTGAGGACACCAAGGCAGGAACTTCGCTCAGTCAGAACCCAATATCTAAGTTGAGTAGAAGTTTGGCCTCTGCAGTAGGACTCCAGAATGATAAAATCCAGAAAGGTCCCGTGCTGGGAGTACCATCTGCTCCTGCTTCTTCAAGTCCTAGGCCTCGTTTCGGTGAAAAGAAAAAAGGGTCCAAGGCTTTTGCTCCCGAGGCGAAAGTCCCTCTGAAGCAATCCAAGCACGTGAGGGAGGTGGTTTGGGACGAGCAGGGTATGACCTGGGAGGTTTACGGAGCGTCTCTGGACCCAGAATCGTTGGGGATTGCCATCCAGAACCACTTGCAGAGGCAGATCAGAGAGCACGAGAAACTGATCATGGCTCAAAGCCCCCAAGCCCGTAAATCGATATCTTCAGATACGTCTTCAAACAAAAAATTGAAAGGGAGGCAACACAACGTTTTCCATTCCATGCTGCAGAATTTTCGACGCCCAAATTGTTGCGTTCGCCCTGCCGCTTCTTCTGTGCTGGACTGAGGAACGAAACGAATCCAGAGGCGAGGATGGGAATGTAACACGTCCGTTTGCGCGCACTTGTCGAAGGAACTCTGTGGATAGTTGAGATTCCAAGGCACTGATAACAGGGTTGATGGGAGAGGAGATTATGACCGTATATTCCATTCCCGCTGGCTAACATGCCTTCATCTGTCTAATTTCTGCAAATGACACATGAAACATTCATATTCACGCCAGAACTTCCCAGTCACTTGCCAAATAAAATAGAAGTAGCGTGTGAAGCACAATTCAGAATTGTCAGGTTACTTAAGTAACCCTCGGTAGCTTTAGATAAAAAGAGAGGGGTGACTAAATCTGAAATAGATTTAGTTTTATTTATTTTATTTTCATGAGATAATGTAGCAAAACATTCCCAAACTGAGGAGTGGGGAATAGGAAGGTTGGGTTCAAGTAGAAAGGTTAGAAGGAACGGTGCTTTCTTAACTGTATCAACCTTTCAAAGTTGAGACTCTAACACATTAAATACACCTGGTGTCTACACATTAAATACACCTGGTGCCCAAACCCTTCCAGCTGAATTTTGCCCATTGAAGGTGCTTAGTCTCAAAAGGAAAAGTACATAAATTTCCAACCGTCCTGATACTTCAAGGCCAGATTTTGTCTTAAGCATTTGGGACTTTTGTGTACTCATTGACATGCTGATTTTTGTGGGTTTGTTGTTTCGTTTTGTGCATTGTTTTCTCCAATGATTCTCAGAGAATAGATAAATAGCTATACACACACACACATAGGTTGTGCTCCCATGAATCATTAGCACAACAGTTTTATATGGTAATGAAATTATTCTAATCATATAGTAACTATGGTTGGTATGGTAATATAATAATAATAATAATAATTTATTGGATTTGTATGCCGCCCCTCTCCGCAGACTCGGGGCCGCTAACAACAATAATAAACACAATATGTACAATCCAATAATAAAAACAACTAAAAACCCCTATTATAAAACCAAACATACACACAAACATACCATGCATAACTTGTAATGGCCTAGGGGGAAGAGCTATCTCAACTCCCCCATGGAAAAGAACGTGACTGTGGGCTGCTATCCATAACAGTTGTGCTGTATATTACCTCTAGCATTGAAGACAATTCCCCAGGGGGGTTTTGGGGATTGTTTCTTCATAGAAGGCCAGGGAGAAAACACAAGGATTAGATAAGTTGCTCGTGTTACCAGCAGAGCTCAGATTCTTAAAGCTATAATCCTGTCACTTCTGTTCACTCATTCCACTTAAATTTGACTGTTTTTATGTGCGTCACAACTAAAGAGGTTTTTGAAAAATCGAGCCATTTTAATAAACTTCATGTAAATCAAGGTTATTCTTCAGGTGAACCAGGTGGGGTTTTTTTTTTTAGGATTCCTTTGTCAAGAAGCAATTGTCTGGAAGGGTTCTTGAAAGCAGCGGAGGGAAATTATACACCCAGGAGCTAAAAATCTGGCTTGTTGTATTCTAATTTGAAAATTATGCACTGGCAAATTTATTGAAACCATTGAAGTTGGCCCATAAACTGAGATAAGGATTCCTAATCCCACTGTCCCCCACCCTTTTTTTGATCCTAATTCAGTTTAATAGCAGACATGCAATGGGACCCTTCAGGTATAAAAGGTAAAGGTTTCCCTGTCAGTCATCTATTTCTTGGCCGAGGGAACCAGCATTCCCGAAAACAATTTCCATGGTTGTAGCCAGCATGGCTATACAGTGTTCCCTCGATTTCCACGGGGGATGCGTTCCGAGACCACCCGCGAAAGTTGAATTTCCGCGAAGTAGAGATGCGGAAGTAAATACACCATTTTTGGCTATGGACAGTATCACAAGCCTTCCCTTAACACTTTAAACCCCGAAATTACCATTTCCCATTCCCTTAGCAACCATTGACTCACCATTATTACTGGTACTCACCATTGAATAAGGCACTTAGTGATCCTGATATTTATAAACATAATTATTTATTAACAATAATTATTTTTTTTGTTATTTATTTGCAAAAATTATTAGTTTGGCGATGACGTATGACGTCATTGGATGGGAAAAACCATGGTATAGGGGGGGGAACGGCGAAGTATTTTTTAATTAATATTTTTTGAAAAACCGTAGTATAGGCTATTCGCGAAGTTCGAACCCGCGAAAATCGAGGGAACACTGTATATCAAAGGTGCACATGTGTTACCTCCCCACCAAAGTGGTACCTATTTATCTATTCGTATTTGCATGCTTTCGAGCTGCTAAAATCACTGGTTCTCAACTTTTCTAATGCAGCCACCCCTTAATACAACTTCTCATATTGTGGTGACCCCCAACCATAAGTCTAGCACCAATTTTCCCAACAGAGCTTTACGCTGATTGGCAGGCAGGTCAGAGGGCCATTCCCACCGGCGCCAGAATAGAAGCTTTAGTTCCTAACGCCATGAGAAATTTGTCTTTCCCCACGGTCTTGGGCGACCCCTGCGAAACGTTCGTTCGGACCCAAAAGGGTCCCGATCCCCAGGTTGAGAACCACGGTGCTAGATGAACAGGAGCTGGAGCAAGTGGGTGCCCACCCCATGGTAGGGAACTTGGATCTTGAACCTGAGCTGTCAGCTCAGCCACTGCGCCCCTCATTTAGGTAGGTCATAAATGGTGAACTTTCTGCCTGGAAAAAGAAACCTTTACTAATTATGAAGGATAATTATGTTCTATTCGAATCTCAGCATGTCCAGTTAGTGGCTACTTGGGCAAAATGGCCACAGGGCCTCTTACATTCTACTAACACTGCCAGTCTCTGTTCCATTCTGTCCCTAATTTTCTTCCCCCAATTATTTCTTTTTTTAAAACTTGTAAGTATATTTTTCTGTAGAACAATACCCGTAACCAGATTCTTCATTTCTCCAGGAAATATCTGCGAAAGAATAGCTTCTTAAAAGAAAGATGCTTGGGTCTGACTGCATTTGGGACTCCTTAAATTATTTAATATACAATTGCTATAAGCAATCTCTTCCTAGCTAGCCTTACCGATCTGAAGAAAGTTGCAGAAATGTATAGCTTTCACCAACTGTTTCTTAAATCCTCCTGTTTTCTTTCTGCAATAAAGCAATACATCTCTGTGGCGGTTTAGCTGCTGTCAGCCATACATTACCTGAAACATTTATGGAGTCCAGTTTGGGGAAAAAAATGTCGCCCATCACCGAACACTGAATTCGGTTTATATTTTGCTCTTTTCTCAAATTGCCCATATTTATTATCCAGTTCCATCCTGGATAAGTGTTTGATTATTGAATGTCCATGTTTGGGGTTTGTCCTGTTGATGAAGTTTGTGATATTGACACACTCCTGTTGTCCAAAATGTGAACTTTATGTGGATCATTTGAATAATAGTAAATGTTGGTGATGTTAGGTAAGAGTTGTTGATGCTTACTGCCTCTTACGCTGTTGGCACCAAACTGTCATTGCGGCTCTTTCACACTCCAAAGGGCCTGGTGTTGCTTCTTGCTTCTTCTTGTGTCTTCAGACGCACTGTTTTCACCCATGGGTTGTGATGTGGCATCCATAAAAGAATCTTCGGACATTTTTTCCCCGCGCTTTCTTTTCAGGATAAGGTTATGAATTTTGGGCACTTTGAAGAGACAATGATTACGAATCGCTTATTATGGGCCTGAACAATAGAAGAAACAAACAGAAGACACCTTTCCAAATGTAGATGGCCTTGAAGATGCTTGACAAAAACCCAGACCTCTTATTTTCACCTCCAGCTCTTTTCATTTACAATGAATGTTGCCTTTTCAGTAATGGGTGAAACCAAGTATGGATTTAAACAGGAAAGAAACAAAAAGAATGAACTTCTTTGACTTTGAGGAAAAAGAGGGACATTTGTCTTAAAGGTTCTCAATTCAACCCAAACACCTCTAATTATAGTGTTTCCAATACATAAAGAAATACCTAAGTATTTTCAGAACTGACAATAATGGAAAAAAGAAAAAAGCTTCCAGAAACTGCACTTAAACAGGCAGAGCAATTGACAGGAGTACATCCAGAGTATATATATGTGTGTTGTTGTTTTTTAAGGGGGGGGGAAACTTGGGATTCAACAGTGACAATACAATGGTACATAAACCTGCTGAAATGCATTTGCTGTAAAGCAATAATGTACCCTTGATGTTCCCCCTCAAAAGCCCATAACACCAGCACATTTCATGTTGCAAGATTTGATTCTTGAGGACTTTGCTGTGCAAATTCAGAATATAAGCAGCTTTAGTAGCCTTTATTAATCATTATTAATAATAACGGTCAACGCTTCTGGGATGTCTGTGGGATGCGTGTTTAACACATGTAAAAAAGGGACAACACATTAGATTTAGTATTTAGACTTACATACCGCTTCACAGTCCTTTACAGCCTCTCTAAGCGGTTTACAGAGAGTCAGCCTCTTGCCCCCAACAATCTGGGTCCTCATTTTACCCACCTTGGAAGGACGGAAGGCTGAGTCAACCTTGAGCCTACTGAGATTCGATCTGCCAAACTGCTGGCAGCTGGTGGTCAGCAGAACTGGTTTGCAGTACTCTAACCACTGCACCATGGAGGTATATTAGGTGGCACCTGCTGCCAAATTATTATTTCGCCCACTTACCGTGCTTGGCCCCGAGATATTTCTGTGTCGTCGTCCCCGTTACCAAAACTAAAGGATTATAAAAAGAATCCCAATTTCATGTCAACCACCCATTTCCACCACGACAAGAACATTCAAGCAGTCTTAGACAATACTATTTGATTCATTCAACTATTGCCTTATTAGAGACTATCAAATTATATTTATATGTAAAATAATGCACTTGGGGAAAAGGAATCCTCAATCTGAGTATTGTATTGGCAGTTCCGTGCTAGCAAAAACTTCAGAAGAGAAGGATTTAGGGGTAGTGATTTCTGACAGTCTCAAAATGGGTGAACAGTGTGGTCGGGCGGTAGGGAAAGCAAGTAGGATGCTTGGCTGCATAGCTAGAGGTATAACAAGCAGGAAGAGGGAGATTGTGATCCCGCTATATAGAGTGTTGGTGAGATCCCATTTGGAATACTGTGTTCAGTTCTGGAGACCTCACCTACAAAAAGATATTGACAAAATTGAACGGGTCCAAAGAGGGGCTACAAGAATGGTGGAAGGTCTTAAGCATAAAACATATCAGGAAAGACTATACTCCATCTGTATAGTCTGGAGGACAGAAGGGAAAGGGGGGACAGGATCAAAACAATTAAATAGGTTCAAGGGTTAAATAAGGTCCAGGAGGGAAGTGTTTTTAATAGGAAAGTGAACACAAGAGCAAGGAGACACAATCTGAAGTTAGTTGGGGGAAAGATCAAAGGCAACATGAGAAAATATTATTTGACTGAAAGAGTAGTAGATCCTTGGAACAAACTTCCAGCAGACATGGTAGATAAATCCACAGTAACTGAATTGAAACATGCCTTGGATAAACATATATCCATCCTAAGACTAAATACAGCAAATAGTATAAGGGCAGACTAGATGGACCATGGGGTCTTTTTCTGCCGTCAGTCTTCTATGTTTCTATGTTTCTAACTCATGAAATTGTGTTTTGCTGTTGTGAGCCGTTCCAAGTCCTCAGAGAGGGGCGGCATACAAATCTAATAAATTATTATTAATAATCATTATTAAATATAATTTAAATAAATAATTTGCAGAGTTCATCTGCAAATATGTGCAGGTGAATGGATTGAGGTTTCAAGTTTTTTTCAATGGTCAATCCCAATTTGAAGTTTCTTAAGTGAAGAGATTCCAATGTACAGACATGAAGGTTGTGGGTACACATACATGCAAAAACAAACCTTTAGCCTAACAATACATTAAAGTATGAGTAGTGGGCAATCCCAACATCTGGTTTATAGCTGGGATTTTCCTGGCCTGCTTTGCCAAGAATCCAATACGTCTTTTGAAATGAGGTTTTTAGGCTGCTAAAGCTGCCTTATGTTCCTGTAGCTGTGATTTTATATTTATATATATATATATTAACGGGGAAAATTACTGACTGGTGTGCTATACCAAATAGCTAATTTTAGCTTGAAGCTGTACCGTAGCGTTTATTTTGGATATTTAAAACGTGCATGTGAAAACCGGTTCTATAATAATATGCCAGAACTACATTATTGGTTTGGGCAACTCCCAACAGGAAGCTCCACATTTTTCTGTTTTACATCTTGGATTTCCACAGTAATAAATATAATAAAAGTATGTCTTTATTAACTCTGGTTTGTTGATTTTGTAGCTCAAATGCAAGTCCAAATTTGCAGGAAGATTCTGGACTCTGGAAACAAGGAAACGGATTTTGTATCTCTGTTCTGCTAGTGAAAATATGACAAGACAGTGAATGCGTTTTATATATTCGTCCTGTTGGCTAGATCCTGCCTTTCCCTAAAAGCTCTTTTGAAATCTTTCCGTGTTCCATATAAACGTTCCATTGCCCACAAAATCCTATGCTGCAACGTCCTGCCTGTCAATGACTACTTCAGCTTCAACCGCAACAACACAAGAGCATGCAACGAATTCAAACTTAATATTAATCGCTCCAAGCTCGACTGTAAAAAATATGACTTTAGCAATCGAGTTGTCGAAGCGTGGAACTCATTGCCTGACTCCATAGTGTCAACCTCTAACCTCCAACATTTCTCCCTTAGACTCTCCACGATTGACCTCTCCAGGTTCCTAAGAGGTCAGTAAGGGGCGTACATAAGTGCACCAGTGTGCCTTTCGTCCCTTGTCCAATTTGTCTCTCCTTATCCCATATGTCATATATCCTTCCTCCCTTTCATATATCTTCTCCATTTTCATATCTTTTCCTTATATGTAATACTTCATGCCCATTCCCCTCAATATGTATTCTGTATTGGACAAATATATAAATACATACATACATACATACATACATACATACATACATACATACATACATACATACAAATGCAACCTTCCCCTTGAAATATGTGTGCCAGGGATTTGGGGAATTGAAGCCTCAGCATTATCTTTTGTTATAGTATCTTTATTGTTTTCCAAAAAGAAAAGAGTAAAAGAAAATTAAAAAAAAATAAGGAGTAAAAAGATATTTCTCACATATTTTGTTCTAGTTTAACAGATCTAATCCATTTCTATTACCATTATCTTAAGGCCCTCACTTCTGGGAGGAGGCTAAAAGTATCGGAGATGCTGCTTTCCAAAACCAGTAAATTTCAAAACGTAAACAAGAAAACTAATGAGCCCATTAAAGACTGTACGACATTTATTGCCGCATTCTGTTTTTCTTTTTCTTTTAAAATTGTTCTTGCCATCATAGCGAATCCCTGAATCTCTTGCCTTCTATGATTTTCTTGCATTTTGGCTTATTTGATGGGACTTCCCGAACCCAGCCAAGCTTGTTGAAACGCCTTCAAAAATCCAACTCTGTTCCATTCCAATAGACCTCATTTGTTTAATCGTGTTAAGAGACATAGAAAAAGTCTCAGCCTTGTCTTTACAATGGAATGTAGCATGCTTGACAAGTGGGGTTTTTTTCTTTGGCCTAATTGGACTTTCTAACTAAAATAAATAAATAAAAAGTGGCCCTTGTGTTTTATAGAATCTACAGCTATCTTCCGCAGAGGATAAGAAGTCAAATCTAGACATTATATCACATAATTGGTTTTACAATAAGGGTTTTTTTAGTTGTTTTAATATTGGATTTATATGATGTTTTTTATTACTGTTGTTAGCCGCCCCGAGTCTACGGAGAGGGGCGGCATACAAATCCAATAAATAAATAAACAAACAAATAATATGATATTGAAGGGTCCCATCAACTAGACCATGTCGCTTGGCGGGACCTCGAGAGAGAGCCTTCTCTGTGGGGGCCCCGGCCCTCTGTAACCAGCTCCCCCCATAGATTCGCACTGCCCCCACCCTCTTCGCCTTTCGCAAGAACCTGAAGACCCATTTGTGCTGATAGATAATAGCCCCTGGCCAATGAATGGAATGAATGGAACATATTTTTACAATCCGACCAATCAGGCGTTTACAGTGGGGGTTGTCCCTCTGACCTTCCTGCCAATCAGCTTAAAGCTCTGGTGGGAGAATTGGCACTAGACTTATGGTTGGGGGTCACCACAACAGGAAGCACTATATTAAGGGGCCGCGGCATTGTTTGAGAACCACTGTGTTAAGGGCTCGCTCCCTGATGTAGAACATTATCTCTAAGGTGATAAGATTGGGGGTGGGTACTTACTATTGCTTTTACATTGGGCTTTTAACCGAGAGTGAGTAGGACCGTGGTGTGGCCCGCCAGCAGCCTCTGCAGCTGTTAGCGCAGTGTTTCCCAACCTTTTTGGAGCCGCGGCACATTTTTCATATTTTCAAAATCCTGGGGAACATGGGGGGGGGGGGCGCTAAAAAAAGTTTGGACAAAAAAAATCTCTCTTCCTCCCTTTCGCTCTATTTCTCTCTCCCTCCCTCTTTCTCTCTCTTCCTTCCTTTCTCTCTCCATCCCTCTTTCTTTCTCTTCCTTCCTTCCTCTCTCATCTCTCTTTCCTTCCTCTCCCTCCCTTTCTCTCTTTCCTTTCTCTCCCTTTCTGTCTATCCTTTCTATCTCTCACCCCTTCTCCCTCTTTCATTCCCTTTCTCTCCCTCCCTTTCTCTCTCATTCCTTTCTCTCCCTCTTTCCTTTCTATCTCTCTTTCTTTTTCTCCCTCCTTCATATCTTCTTTCTCTCCCCCCTTCCTCCCTCTTTCCTTTCTCCCCCTCCCTTTCTCTTCCTTTTTCTCTATCCTTTCTACTTCTTACTCTTTCTTTCTCTCCCTCCTTCATTCAATTTTCTCTCCCTCCCTTTCTCTCTCTTTCCTTTCTCTCCCTCCCTTGTTCTCCCCTGGGGCTGCCTGTGCCTGCCCTGCACCACCGAACACGGACGGACAACCCCCGGTCGTCAGTTCGTCGCCCCCCCCACACACACACACACGGAGGGAGATCAGCCACTGGAGGGAAATCGGGCTGGCGGGGGCGGTGGATCCACCTCCCCACCCGGGTGGAGGGAGATCGGGCTGGCGAGGGCGGTGGATCCGCGTCCCCAGCCGCACGGAGGGAAATCGGGCAGGCGGGCGGGTGGCCGCGGCTCCCTGCGCGCCCCTGGAAAAGGGTGCGCAGGGGGGCATTTTGGGGTGCGTTGGCGTGCGCAGCCTACAGGGAACGGTGCCCGGGGCCGCTGCAGCCGGCAGCCTGTTTCCGCTGCCAGTGCCCTCCCGCCGGGCCCCAAAGGACACTTGCCGCCGACGCCAGGGAAGGCGGGGAAAAGGCACGAAGAATGAATCTCTCCTTCTTCCTGCCTTCCTTCTTTGGGGCGCAGCAGGAGAGCGCCAGAAACCGCGGCATCGGGCAGGAGCCGGGAGGTCAGAGGCACCGCAGCGCCCCGCCCAGCTGGAGCTGTCGCGGCACACCTGGCCATGTCTCACGGCACACTAGTGTGCCGCGGCACACCGGTTGGGAAACGCTGTGTTAGCGGATTCCGACAGCAAAGAGGCAGGTGTGGTAAAGCACCAGCTGGCACCTGAGTCGGATAGTGAAAAGGCTAGAGGGGACTTGGTAGCCCGGGCTCCAGAAGCTCCCACCAGTGATGAGGAAGAAGGAGAGGAGCCTATTCTCAATGTACGGGCACGCAGAGCTGCCAAAAGGCAGGAATGGCTCTTCAGAAGGAAGCCTCCTTGGCAAAGTGGTTGTGCCAGAATTTCAATATATTTCCTTGTTCCATCAAACTGAGGCAACAGCTTAAGTCAGGGGTCCCCAAACATAGCAAGACTTTAAGACTTCTGGACTTCAACTCCCAGAATTCTCCAGGCAGCTACGTTGGGGTCAGTCAGGGGTCCCCCAAATGTGGCAACTTTAAGACTTGTGAACTTCAACTCCCAGAATTCTCCAGGCAGCTATGTTGGCTGAAGAATTCTGGGAGTTGAAGTCTTAAAGTTGCCAAGTTTGAAAACCTCTGGCTTAAGTTTCGGCCACCGCTTTAACGTTGCTTATAAAAGGAGAAACTGGGTTGTGTCAATCAATGCACACTTCGCTTGACAAGAGTGTTTTCATTTCATTAGCTGCTCATCTTTTTCTTCTGCATATTTTATCAAGACAGTTTTATCCTTAGACCATCTCTGCTTAATTGTCTTCCTGGGGCATTTGGCATATGGTCTCAGAATTTTTAAGCAACCTCCAAGGATATCTCACTTCATTCGACCGGATTAAGTATTTAGAAGAACAAAGTTTAAAAAGTTATAATAAACTCTGCTTAGACAATAATTACATAAAAGGGATAGAATCACCCGGTCTTAGGCTGAATTATTTTGGCTTCCTCCATAGCCTGATGAGACTCGATAAGGAGAGAAAAATTTGAAATTTAACAAATTTCTCATTTAACAACACAAATTTAGGGTTCAATTCTGGTTGCAAGTTGAGGACTACCTGCATTTTTGCTGGATGCATTGTTTCATTCACCTTTGTGGGTCACCCTGCTGTTGTGGTCAGCTCTGGCCCAGCTCCTGCCCCAAGGACTGTGGATGTGGGGGAGACATCCACATGCTGCAGGCCTCTTTTGCCCCCGGTGGAATCTGATGATGAAGGCTCCTCTGACCAAGAAGACATGAGTGACAGGGAGGAGGAGAGTGGGGCAGACAGCTCAGAAGGAGATCAATTCTCTAGCTCCTCCTTGGATTCAGAACAAGAGTTAATGATCCAGCCACGCATGCGGAGAGCGATGCATAGGCAGCAACAACTGAGAGATTATTATCAAAGAAAATGAGGCCACCTGTGGTTGGGTGGGGCTGTGGTCATTAGTGAGGCTGCTATAAATAGCAGCCTGTGGGTTTGGCCATTGTGGAGGATTATTTGATTGTTGTATTTCGTGACTGCTTTGCTGACTTTGACCTTTTGTGTGCTGATTTTTCCCCGCTTTGAAACTAAACCAAAGCAAAGTGTGTTTCACTTTGTGAAAGAAGAAGGACTGTGAATTACCTCACAGCTGCAAGCTAAGTATCACAGAACTGATAAGGGACTTGTACAGATTACCAGTTTGTTTGGAGATGAGTGCTCTTTGCTATACCAAAAGAGGGCTTGGTTTATTTGCATTTTCGGTATAAAGAACATTGTTTTGAATTTTCAAACATGTGTGTGTCTGAAATTTGTACCTGTGAATTTTTGGGAGGAGTCTACCAGAGAGCCCGACAGAACACCCTGCTAACTGCTTGAAAGGCAAAGTAGAAAATCTTTCAGAATATCAAGTCAGAAGTCAATGAATCGATAACTGTGGCTCAGTACCACTACCAGGTAGATATCTTGTTTGACCCTGCAGTGTGGCAATGCAAGATTATCTAGATACAAATTTGTTCAGTAGCTGGACACAATCCCATCAAAGTACTGTACACATTCCCTTTTATAGTCCTGAATCCCAGATTGTTGTCTAAGTGGGAGAAAGAGTCATTAAAACTGGTAGTATTTTATTCTCTGAGACAGAAAATAGAAGTCGCTTAACCACTCTAATGATGCTAGAACAATAATATGGAGGCGAATAGGACATTTTGGTTTTCCTCAATATGTCAACATTTTTGCCTATTCAACAACATATCCATGCTTAAGAGGTTAACATTTTCTTTTAATTTTTTTTTTAAATTTAGTTTATTTTTTATTTTTTTAAAGACACTTTCTCAATCATTACATCGTTACATTTGATCATTATCTGCGGAGAGGGGCGGCATACAAATCCAATAAATAAATAAATAAATATTCTGTCTACATTTAAGGACAGACACAAGAACCAAAGGAAAAAGAGAACAGAAAAGCGAGAAAAAAAGCAATAAAGGAAAATATAGACATAACAAAAACAAACTATACTTAACCCCCTCCCCTCTATCTCACAAAAACCAAGTCACGAGTCTGCGGAGAGGGGTGGCATACAAATCTAAATAATAATAATAATAATAATAATAAATGATAAAGTACTGTATTTCAGCTTTGTCTTACATATCAAGATGCTGTCATAATAAACCAAATAACTATGAGCAAAGTGTAAACTTTCGGGTTCTAGAATTTTTGTAGGCAGCTCTTTGCATACAAAATTTGCAAAGAGCATTACACTGTTTGCCACATCTCTCTTCCCAATAACAACACTTATGACAGAGAAACACTGCAGTTTGTGGCTGCAACAGATAATTTCAGCAGCTAAAACCTCCCTCCTCCTTTTCCCTCCCTCCCCCCTCTTTTTAATATGCTAAATAAATGTGTTAAGAAATCTCTCCTTTTTTTGAGAGGGGTTGGAGGATTTTATACAGCAGCCAATGGTCACCTTTTGGGGGAGCAGGTACCAGTGGGACTTTTGCTTTTTTTAAATTTTTATTTATTAAAATTTCTTTGCAAATGAGAGTCTTATGGGTATACAAACCAAGGGGAAGGAATTACAGAGTACCTTTTTTTCCACAGCCTCCTACCTTACTTTTAAGTCAGAAGTTGCGTTATTGTAATTCTAGCACTCTCGCAAAAGAAGGAGGCACGTGTTGCCCACCTATATTTTTTTAAGGGAGAATTTCACTGTCTTGAAGGCAGAAAAGGAATGATGGCGAGGTTTGAACTAAATGGCATACATTACCAAGGAAAGCCTTCTGCAATGTCACTCCCATCACTTGGAATTTGACCAGGGAGAAAGGCTTCAATTTCTTCTCCCGACAAAAGAAAAATGTCACTTGGAAGCAGGGCCACTCTTTTCTTTTTTGACAGAAATGCAGAAAAGATTCAAATAAATAAATAAATGCTGCCACCTGCTGTAAACTTTGAGAGCTAAAACTAAAATACTGAATATTCTCTTTCAATTTCACACAAAAATCAAAGGCAGCTATTGCAGGATTGGGGAAAGAGGGCAAACACACACACACCCTCTATCTATTCCTTCTCAAGAGTGTGACTTTTGTCTCTTTAAGGCAGTGTTTCCCAATCTGCAGCAGCTTTAAGATACATTGGTACCTCTACCTAAGAACGCCTCTACTTACAAACTTTTCTAGATAAGAACCGGGTGTTCAAGATTTTTTTGCCTCTTCTCAAGAATCATTTTCCACTTACAAACCCCAGCCTCCGAAACTGTAACCGGAAAAGGCAGGGAGAAGCCTCCGTGGGGCCTCTCTAGGAATCTCCTGGGAGGAAACAGGGCCGGAAAAGGCAGGGAGAAACCTCCATGGGGCCTCTCTAGGAATCTCCTGGGAGGAAACAGGGCCTCCACCCTCCCTGTGGTTTCCCCAATCGCACGCATTATTTGCTTTTACATAGATCCCTATGGGGAAAACAGCTCTTCTAAAATTATACACATTCAACCTCATTTACTGCGATAGGAAAAACATACCCAGAGCCCAGAAGGGAAGAAATTTTTCTACCGGTACTATGTACCTGACTGTTCCCATAGGAGCCCATCACTGGTCATATTGTTTATCGCTGTTGTGAGCCGCTCTGAGTCTACGGAGAGGGGCGGCATACAAATCTAATTAATAATAATAATAATAATAATAATAATAATAATAATAATAATAATAATAATAATAATATTCAGGACCTTCTCTGGGTCCCGTCGACGAAACAATGCTGTCTGGCGGGGCCCAGGGGAAGAGCCTTCTCTGTGGCGGCCCCAACCCTCTGGAACCAACTCCCCCCAGAGATTAGAATTACCCCTACCCTCCTCGCCTTTCGTAAGCTCCTTAAAACCCACCTCTGTTGTCAGGCATGGGGGAATTGAGATACTCTTTCCCCCCAGGCTTCTACAATTTACACATGGTATGTTTGTATGTGTGTTTGGTTTTATAATAGAATAGAATTTTTTAATATAATTTTTATTGGCCAAGTGTGATTGGACACACAAGGAATTTGTCTTGGTGCAGATGCTCTCAGCGTACATAAAATAAAATATACATTTGTCAAGAATCATGTGGTACAACACTTAATGATGGTCATAGGGGTCAAATAAGCAATGAAGAAGCAATATTAATAAAAATCTTAGGATACAAGCAACAAGTTACAGGGTTTTTTTCAGGTTTTTTTTTAGTTGTTTTAATATTTGATTGTTACATGCTGTTTTTTATCACTGTTGTTAGCCGCCCCGAGTCTACGGAGAGGGGCGGCATACAAATCCAATAAATAAATAAACAAACAAACAAACATACAAACAAACAAACATCCCAGAGGCCAAAAGTGAGTTGAAAACAAGCCACAGATTTAAGACAACGATGCCTGTTCCATAATAAGAATACTACTTCATGGACCGTCTGAAGACGCTCGAGGGCCGGGGCGACCGACTTCCAGCAGCAGGGCAGCCCTCGCCGGCCTCCCGTGGAAATCCCTGGAGTTTCCGCCGGGAAAACCTACCTAGGCCTCGGCTGGGCCGTCGCCGTTCCCCCCTCCACCCCCGGGTCACGTGACTCCCAGGGCCGCCTTCCCGAGTTCCCCTCACGGCTTCTCTCGGGCGTCCCGCGTTGTGAAGGGAAACTCCACAAACACTTCGCGGGGCCGCTTTTTTTTTTTTTCTTTTTTTAAGCCTGGAGAGAAAAGCCCCGCGCCGAAGGGATCGACCCCGCCTTGCAAGCCTCTGCCGGCCCCTTCTTGTGAAAGGATGGGGGCGGGCGCCTTGGCCGTCTGTGTGAGTTACGGGCTGGCGGTCGAGTTGTTGGGGGGGGGGGCAGAGAAGAGGGCCGTGGTTTTGCACGCGGGCGAGCAAGCGAGCGAGTGTCCAAAGCAAAGGGGAGGCGGCCGAAAGCGCGCAGGCGGGAGGGGGGGGGGTTGAAAAGCCTCCACTGCGCTAAACTCGGTGAATTGCGCGATACAGAGGTCCCCAAACTTGGCAAGTTTTAAGACTTTGTGGACTCCAACTCCCAGAATTCTCCAGCCAGCTATGCTATGCTGCTATGCTGGCTGGAGAATTCTGGGAGTTGAAGTCCACAAGTCTTAAAGTTGCCAAGTTTGAGGACCTCTGCGGGATTGTTATCCGCTGTGGCGGCCCTGTTGGGGCTACAGGCCGTCTGTTCTACATTATTGTTGGGATGTTTGTTTGTGTGTGTGTGTGTGCGTGTTTGTTTGTTTATTCATTCATTCCATTTTTTATGCCGCCCTCAGACTCAGGGCGGCTTACAACTTGTTAACAAAAGCACTTTTGAACAAGAGCCAGCCTATTGCCCCCACAATCCGGCTCCTCATATATACAGGGGGGTGGACAGAAAAATGGAAACACTTGACTTTTTGGCATCATAATGTTTCAACATGTTCAAATCAATCAAAACTTGACATATTTTAATGGGTTTTTTAACATTTTGTTATTTGATACTTATGCACACACACACAAACAATATACAAACATACATACATACATACATACATACATACAGTATGTATGTATGTATGTATGAAAAAATGAAATCTGAATGAATGAAATATTCTCCTTGAATACTTTGTTCTGTACAAAGTTGAAGGTGCTGACAACAAAATGAAATTGATTGTCAATCAGTGTTGTTTCCTAAGTGGACCGTTTGATTTCACAGAAGTTTGCTTTACTTATATTATATTGTGTTGTTTAAGTGTTCCCTTTATTTTTTTGAGCAGTGTATATATATTTGTATTCTATTCTATTTTCTAGTCTATTCCATTCTATTCTATTCTATATTCTATTCTATATTCTATTCCATTCTATTCTATTCCATAATGATATGGATAACTGAGAATCTCCATAGACCTTATGCATTGATGACGTTACCTAGTCTGGCTAATGAAACGCCTGCAATGAACCAACCAAAGGACCCTCATAGCCTTCTGGGACAGATGTTGCCTCCCATCAACATCAGGAGAAGGGGTTAGTTGCTTTGTTTGGGAGGATGGTTTTTAGCTCGAATGCCTTCACTTGTTCAGTGGCGTTGGTGCCCATGCCTGGAAAACTACCGTAAAGTGAGATTTCGTCTGGTCTGTGTTGTTGTTTTACAAACCCTGTTGGATTTTATTACTGTTTTGAAAAGTTATTTCCGTGCTCGCCTGCGGTTCAGGAATTCGCAGCTTTCGATTTCACAATAATTTAACAGTTGCACAAGTGGCGGGCTGCATGTTTTAAAAGAAGAGGCGCGAGGGAAAATAGGATTTCGCCTGACAGTGAGGACTCCTTGATTTGGGGACGTTTTCTGTCCTTTTTGCTGAACCTTTGCCAGTAAAAGTGATAGAAATTGTCCGGCCGTTCACCTGTAAAGCAAGTGCTTGCACACCTACCTGTGGGATGAAGATGCTCGAAGTAGTGATTGTAAACGGGCCACTTGTTGCCTGTTTGCAGAAGCATTTTTTTAAACAATCAGAAGCAGGCAAGATCTAACACAACTGGAAACACGGGCTTGTTCAATGCTGATTGTTCAGGAAGGCCTAGGAAGATCTCCCAGAGAGGGCAAACCCTTTTCCCCTCGGGTACTAGGCTCGTGTTTATTATTATTATTAATGGATTGATTTGATTTGCACATTAAAAACCCATTATTAAAACCATACAACTCAGACAAACCATACACAATTCTACCACAGCCGTAGCATAGCCTAGGGGCAACTCAGTTCCCCCATGCCTGGCGACATAGGTGGGTTTTCAGTAGCTTACGAAAGGCAAGGAGGGTTGGGGGGCCCCTCTAATCTCCAGGGGGAATTTATTCCAGCATTCTTTCTTTCTTTCTTCCTTCCTTCCTTCCATTTCACTCATTCATTCTCCTTTCCTTACCCTTCCTTCCTTCTTTCCTTTTTCTTTCTTCCTTTCTCTTTCTCTTTCTTTCCTTTCCCTTTCATTCATTCATTCTCCTTTACTTCCCCTTCCTTCCCTCACCCTCTCTTTTCCTTCTTTCCTTCCTTCCTCTTTCTTTTTTCCTTCCTTCCCTCCCTCTTCCTTCCTTCCTTCCTTCCTTCCATTTTTCCCTTTTCATTCATTCTCTTTTCCTTCCCCTCCCTTCCCTCCCTTCCCTCCCTCCCTTTCTTTCTTTCTTTCTTTCTTACTTTCTTACTTTCTTACTTTCTTACTTCCTTTTTTCCTTTTCATTCATTCTCTTTTCCTTCCCCTTCCTTCCCTCCCTCCCTTCCTTCCCTCACCCTCTCCTTTCTTTCTTTCTTTCTTTCTTTCCTTCCTTCCTCTTCCTTCCTTCCTTCCTTCCTTTTTTTCCTTTTCATTCATTCTCTTTTCCTTCCCCTTCCTTCCCTCCCTCCCTTCCTTCCCTCACCCTCTCCTTTCTTTCTTTCTTTCTTTCTTTCCTTCCTTCCTTCCTCTTTCTTTCTTCCTTCCTTCCTTCCTTTTTTTCCTTTTCATTCATTCTCTTTTCCTTCCCCTTCCTTCCTTCCCTCCCTCTTCCTTCCTTCCTTCCTTTTTTCCCTTTTCATTCATTCTCTTTTCCTTCCCCTTCCTTCCCTCCCTTTCTTTCTTTCTTTCTTTCTTACTTCCTTTTTTCCTTTTCCTTCATTCTCTTTTCCTTCCCTCCTTCCCTCCCTCCCTCTTTCTTTCTTCCTTCCTTCCTTCCTTTTTTCCTTTTCATTCATTCTCTTTTCCTTCCCCTTCCTTCCTTCCATCCCTCTTTCTTTCTTTCTTTCTTTCTTTCTTTCTTCTTTTTTCCTTTTCATTCATTCTCCTTCCTTCCCTCCTTCCCTCCCTCCCTCTTTCTTTCTTTTTTCTTTCTTTCTTTCTTCCTTTTCATTCATTCTCTTTTCCTTCCTTCCTTCCTTCCCTCTTTCCTTCTTTCTTTCCTTCCTTCCTTCCTTCCTTCCTTCTTTCTTTCTTTCTTTCTTTCTTTCTTTCTTTCTTTCTTTCTTTCATTCTTCACTCCTCATACCAGAACTAGACCTTCAGCCTGGGCAACCCTTCCTTAATGAGACACAAAGATAATTTTTTACAACTGCCTACCAGGATGGAAAACGCCACGCCTCTCTGCGCATGGCTGCGGTACAAATCCACATTCCAGTGTTGTGTTACCAATATTATTGCCGTTGCGTAACATTACATCTATGTTTACCCTCGTTTTTTCAGGGAAACTGGGGCCCATTCATCAAATTACATTTAATTTCTGCTCCGCCCAGAGTTTCCTCTGGTTCTGCAGCTTGGACATTTCTAAGTTATCCACCCCGTTGCTTGGCTACGGATTCGGGCCGCTCCTGTTGACTGTGTTTTTCCTGTTCAACGCCAGGGTGTTTGCATCTGTGCAGGATCTATCCCAGACCTTCTTTAGAATCTGGACCCCAGGGAAGCTTGTGGAGCGGGTCCCTCCAGATCCCTTTCGGAGAGGAGTGATCTGTGAAGCCATGCCGCCTCCCATCGTCACTCTGACCGGCTGCTCTCCCTTTCTGTGTCCTTTCAAGCAAAGCAACTCGGCCGTCAGGCTTAAAGAAGATGTGAAAAAGGTGGCCGTCCAGCCCCCCAGCAGACAGAAGGGATCCTGCCCCCACCGGAGGCTTTTCGGCACCAGTCTTCGAGAAATGGAGCAAGAAGGGCTGAGCAAGGGTGGCGTCCCAACGGTGGTGCGGGATGTTGTAGAATATCTGTCTTGGCACGGTAAGATGATGGCAAGTCCTCTGAACAAAAAGGAAAGGAAAACTTGTGTATTCCGAAGCTAAGATTTCCCAGCATGGTCACTTTAAGAGGTGTGGACTTCAACTCCCAGAATTCTCCAGCCAGCTATTCATTTTGTTTAGTTTCTATTTTGATTTATATATTTGTTTGTTTGTTTATTCATTCATTCATTTGAATTCATTTATTTGTCTGTCTGTTTGTTTGTTTATCCGTCCGTCCATCCATCCATCCATCCATCCATCCATCCATCTATCTATCTATCAATTTATTTATGTATTTATCCATATCTACCTACCTACCTACCTACCTATCTATTTATACATCTATCCATCTACCTATCTCAATTTATTTATGCATTTATACATTTATGCATGCATCCATCCATCCATCCATCTTTATTTATCCATCTATCTATCTATCTATCTATCTATCTATCTATCTATCTATCTATCTATCCATCTATCTACATATCTACCTACCTATCTATCTATTTATGTATTTATCCATCTATCTATCCATCTATCTACATATCTACCTATCTATCTATCTATCTATCTATCTATCTATCTATCTATCTATTTATACATCTATCCATCTATCTATCTCAATTTATTTATGCATTTATCCATCACTCCATCTTTATTTATCTATCTATCCATCTATCCACCCACCCACCCACCCACCCACCCACCCACCTATCTATCTATCTATCTATCTATCTATCTATTTATACATCTATACATCTATCTATCTCAATTTATTTATGCATTTATCCATCCATCCATCTTTATTTATCCATCTATCTATTTATCCATCTATCTATTTATCCATCTATCTATCTATCATCCATCCATCCATCCACCCACCCGCCCGCATGCCTGGGATAAACATAGATCCATCCTAAGATAAAATACAGGAAATAGTATAAGGGCAGACTAGATGGACCACGAGGTCTTTTTCTGCCGTCAATCTTCTAACACTCACACAGCGCAGCCTCAATTGCGTTTAAGAACTGGGGAAGGGAGATGTTGAAACCAGGGGCAACCAAATTACTGATTTTATGCCCAAATGTGCTGGACTGCAATTCCAAACATTTCCCATGCAGCTTTTCAGACATATTTCAAATCCTGCCAGGTTTATTAAAGAAGACTTAAAAATCAAACTTATTTGACTAGGTGAACCCCCAAGGCCCCTCCCTTCTCTTTTATTCTAAGATTCTGTCAGGGTCTCTCGCCTGAGGAGGAGGCTGGACTAGATGAACCCGCAAGGCCCCTCCCTTCTTTTTTATGCTGCAACGTTCTACCTGTCAATGACTATTTCAGCTTCAATCGCAACAACACAAGAGCACGCAACAGATTCAAACTTAATATTAACCGCTCCAAACTTGACTGTAAAAAATATGACTTCAGCAACCGAGTTGTCGAAACGTGGAACTCATTACCAGACTCAGTAGTGTCAACCCCTAGCCCCCAACACTTCTCCCTGAGACTCTCCACGATTGACCTCTCCAGGTTCCTGAGAGGTCAGTAAGGGGCGTGCATAAGTGCACCAGTGTGCCTTCCGTCCCCTGTCCAATTGTCTCTCCTTATCTCATTTATCTTTTCTTCCTTTCAAATTTGTTCACCTATACTTTTATATCTTTTCTTCTATTCTTTTCTTTATTTATATTATTACATATCTATTCTCTTCAATGTGTATTGTATATTGGACAAAATAAATAAATACAGTGGAACCTCAACATACGAGCAGCTCTACTTGCGAGCAACTCGAGATAAGAGCTTGGGAGGGAGCGTCATTTCCGTTCACCTCCCGAGCTCACATCCGGGATACGAGCCACGCCTCCCTGACTCTTTCGGCGAAGGAAGGAAGGCAAGGAAGCGCCCGGCTCCTCTCTGCTCGTAGTATCCCACTTGGTAAGCATTCGCTTGGCTTCTGCTTGGGGGTGGGGGGGTCCTTGGCTTCTGCTTGGGGGTGGGGGGGGGCCGTCCCCGCTTTAGGAGCAGCAAAGAAGCCACGCGCCGGTTTTGAAAGATCGGAGCCAGCATGGAAAGCTTCCCCAGGCCGGCTCCGATCTTTTAGAACACACGCGCGGCTTTTCCGCTGACTCCTAAAGCGGGGAAGTTCGCCAGGAGTCAGCAAAGAAGCCGCGCGTGTGTTTTAAAACATCGGAGCCGGCATGGGGAGGCTTTCAATCAACCCCCGAGTCCAGGTTGGGGGCTCGGGGGCTGATTGAAAGCCTCCCCATGCCGGCTCCGATGTTTTAAAACACACGCGCGGCTTCTTTGCTGACTCCTGGCGAACTTCCCCGCTTCAGCCGACGTCTTTTCCCCTCAGCCCTCGGGCTTGCACGCATTAATCGCTTTTACATTGTTTCCTATGGGAAACAATGTTTCGACATACGAGCTTTTCGACGTGCGAGCCTCCTTCCGGAACCAATTAAACTCGTAAGTCGGGGTTCCACTGTAAAATAAATACATAAATAAACATTCTCATCTTCTCCAGCAGGGGGCAGACCAGGATTTCTGTTCATTCTGAGTATTTGAGGTTTAGTGGTTTAGCACATTGACAGCTTCTTACATTAACCTTGTTAGATGGGGCATTGCAATCCTACCCAAATCACTGATGACATGGAATGGAGAGATTGCAGCTCACTTAACGTGTACGTCAAGTGGGATTTGAACACTGGTTTTCGCACCTTGGAAACTGTTCTTCACTGTGACCTCTGCTCCACTGTGTTATTTAATAAATATATTTACAGAAGTTTCAAGCAACTTTTCTAGGGGCTCTGAATAGCAGTGGCTTTGTGGACATTCCTTTTTCCTTAGCAGTACAATTAGTCCTCAATTTACAATCCCATCTGTCCGTCCATCACCCTGGGGGGGGGGGGAATTATTGACCCCCTCAGAGAGGGTCTGCAACTTGGGCGTCCTCCTCGATCCACAGCTCACATTAGAGAAACATCTTTCAGCTGTGGCGAGGGGGGCGTTTGCCCAGGTTCGCCTGGTGCACCAGTTGCGGCCCTATTTGGACCAGGAGTCACTGCTCACAGTCACTCCTGCCCTCATCACCTCAAGGCTCGACTACTGTAACGTTCTCTACATGGGGCGACCTTTGAAAAGTGTTCGGAAACTTCAGATGGTGCAGAATGCAGCTACAAGAGCAGTCATGGGCTTTCCAAGATATGCCCATGTTACACCAACACTCCGCAGTCTGCACTGGTTGCCGATCAGTTTCCGGTCACAATTCAAAGTGTTGGTTATGACCTATAAAGCCCTTCATGGCATCGGACCAGAATATCTCCGGGACCGCCTTCCGCCGCACGAAGCCCAGCGACCAGTTAGGTACTACAGAGTTGGCCTTCTCTGGGTCCCGTCGACTAAACAATGTCGTCTGGCGGGACCCAGGGGAAGAGCCTTCTCTGTGGCGGCCCCGACCCTCTGGAACCAGCTCCCTCCAGAGATTAGAATTGCCCCCACCCTCCTTGTCTTTCGCAAACCTCTTAAAACCCACCTCTGCCGCCAGGCATGGGGGAACTGAGACATCTCCCCTGGGCCTATACAGTTTATGCATGGTATCTTTGTATGTATGTTTCTTTTAATAAGGGTTTTTTAATGACTTTTAATTATTAGATTAGTTATATACTGTGTTATTACTTTTGTGAGCCGCCCCGAGTCCACAGAGAGGGGCGGCATACAAATCTAATAAATTGAATTGAATTGAATTGAATTACTGGGCCCACCAAAAGTTGGGGAACAGGCCATTTCCGACCTCCGGGGGGCCTCCAAGCAGTTTTCACCCTCCCCAGGCATTGAATTATGGGCATGGGCACTCGTGCATGGGCAACAGTGCGCACACATGCTATTTCGGCACCTCATTTGTTCTCTCCATGTTTTTTATCCACATTTATTATGTTTCTAACACAAGCCAGGAAGTCTTATCTCCTTTTATGTATGTCATTACAGGCCTCACGCAGGAAGGTCTTTTCAGGGTGAACGGTAACCTGAAAACAGTGGAACAGCTGCGGACAAAGTTCGAGGCTGGAGATCAAATAGATCTCGCCGCAGAGGCTGATGTAAGCTCGGCTGCCAGTTTGCTGAAATTATTTCTGCGCGAGCTGCCCGATCGAGTCATCCCTTCTGCGCTCTACCCCAAATTCATCCAACTTTATCAAGGTGATGGTTTCCGTGTAAAAAGCATTAAACTAATCTTTATTTTTCTATCCCTGGGTAATTATTTTCTAGGAAAGAGGCTGCGGTCCAATTTAAAATTGTATGTTTGAACACAGATCCTTCATCCACATTTTAATAGAACAAAACATGTCACTGATCAATGAATTATCTTTCAATCTTTTTCAATCTTTCTTTCAATCTCCCTCCCTTCTTTCCTTCCTTCCTTCCTTCTTTCCTTCCTCCCTTCCTTCTTTCCTTCCTTCCTTCTTTCCTTCCTTCCTTCCTTCCTTCCTCCCTCCCTTCTTTCCTTTCTTTCTTTCCTTCCTTCTTTCCTTCCTCCCTTCCTTCTTTCCTCCCTTCCTTCTTTCCTTCCTTCTTTCCTTCCTTCCTTCTTTCCTTCCTCCCTCCCTTCTTTCCTTCCTTCCTTCCTTCCTTCTTTCCTTCCTCCCTTTCTCCCTTCTTTCCTTCCTCCCTTCTTTCCTTCTTTCCTTCCTCCCTCCCTCCCTCCCTTCCTTCCTTCCTTCCTTCCTTCCTGTATTTAACAAAATTTCAAAGTTGAAAGAGATCTTGCAGGTCGTCTGTCTAGTCTAAACCCATGCTCAACACCCTACATCAGGGGTGTCAAACTCAAGGCTTGGGGACCTCATCGGGCCCACGAGGTGCTTAGATCTGGTCCATGGGGCCCACCTGAAACTATCAAAAGACCGGCCCGCAGTACCTCTGTTGTCCAAAATAAAGGGGGGCTCTGCCACCCCCCGTGTCCTGTTTTTGGTTGGCAGAGGGCTTCGGAGGACCATGGAGGCTGAAATTGAGCCATCTGAGGGCTGCGCCCACAGCAGTTCAGCCCAGTTTTGTGAACCGGTAACGGCAACGGTGGGATACACTGCCCACCTGCCTGGGATGCTTTGTCCACTTATGCACATGTGCAGATCCATCATGCACTCATGAACTGGTATCAACAGGTTTTAGAAGCCACTACTGTCCGCACAGCACCCTTGTGACCCATTTTGGCTGGCACGGTGCTACAGGAGACGTCCGTCCCGTCTCTCCTCTCCCTGCCACCCCCACCCCCCAGCTGCCCCACAGAGGAAACTACAATGCTGATCTGGCCCTCGAAGAAATCCAGTTTGACCCCCCACCCCTGTCCTAAGCCATTTCAGACAAGTGTCTGTCCAGTTTCATTTGCAAAATATCAAACACTTTACATCGAAGCTGCAAAAGGCTGCTCTCTCAGAATCCAGAACAACCTTGCAGCTAAAAAATAATAATAATCACCCTCTTTAAATGCTATTCTGGGCTTTCTCGTGTTTCAACTTTGAGTCCTGTTTGTCCCTTCTTCCCAGGTATGTTTTTTGATAAAATCAGGGTCTAACTGGACACAGGCTTTGTTTCCATAAACACATATCACTCAACAAGAGCTGGTTATGCATTGCACTACCCAAGTAATAACACTTGAAGGAACTCTTTGCCTCTGTAGTGTTTACAGAAAGCAGCAATTCAGGAAGTGGGTTAGAGGACTTTTCCTGCATGGATTTAAAGGTCACAGTGAAGAAATGCACAAGTTGGGGAAAACCAAATTTTGTCTGTTTGTTTGTTTATTGTATTTACATTCCGCTCATTCCAAAATGGACTCAGAGAGGCTAACAAGTGACATAAATACAACAATAGTAAAATACAATAAGAATACACAATAAAATTGTGGAACGAACTTCCAGCAGAAGTGGTTGGTGAATCCACAGTAACTGAATTGAAACATGCCTGGGATAAACATCCATCCATCCTAAAATAAAATACAGGAAATAGTATAAGGGCAGACTAGATGGACCAGGAGGTCTTTTTCTGCCGTCAGTCTTCTATGTTTCTATGTTTCTAAAATCAGTAACATAATAAAACAATAATATCCTAAAACAGTGATGGCAAACCTTCTTTTCCTCGGGTGCCAAAAGAGAGTAGGCATGCGCTATCGCGCATGTGTGAGTGCCCACACCCATAATTCCAGAATATTTCCAGGACCGCCTTCTGCCACACGAATCCCAGCGACCGATTAGGTCCCACAGAGTTGGCCTTCTCCGGGACCCAGAAAACAATGTCGTCTGGCGGGACCCAGGGGAAGAGCCTTCTCTGTGGCAGCCCCGACCCTCTGGAATCAACTGCCCCCAGAGATTAGGACTGCCCCCACCCTCCTTGCCTTTCGCAAACTGCTTAAAACCCACCTCTGTTGTCAGGCATGGGGAAAATTGATTCCCCTGGGCCGTTTCCGCTTTATGTATGGTCTGTGTGAGATGTATGATTGGTTTTTTATATATATTAAGGGTTTTTAATTTTTTTAATGTATTGGATTTGTACTGTTTCTTGTTGTGAGCTGCTCCGAGTCTTTGGAGAGGGGTAGCATACAAATCTAATAAATAAAATAAAATAGATAGATAGATAGATAGATAGATAGATAGATAGATAGATAGATAGATAGAAAGGTAGGTAGGTAGGTAGGTAGGTAGGTAGGTAGGTAGATAGATAGATAGATAGATAGATAGATAGATAGATAGATAGATAGATAGATAGATAGAAAGGTAGGTAGGTAGGTAGATAGATAGATAGATAGATAGATAGATAGATAGATAGATAGATAGATAGAAAGGTAGGTAGATAGGTAGTTAGATAGATAAATAGATAGATAGATAGATAGATAGATAGATAGATAGATAGATAGATAGATAGATAGAAAGGTAGGGAGGTAGATAGGTAGGTAGGTAGGTAGGTAGATAGGTAGATAGATAATTCAATGCCTGGGAAGGGCGAAAACAGCTTCCCCTGCTCTCTGGAGGCTGGAAACGGCCTGTTTCCCAACTTCTGGTGGGCCCAATAGGGTCGTGTTTCACCCCCCCATGCTCCAGAGGTTTCTCTGAACCCGGGGAAGGATAAAACGCCCTCCCCCATCCCCAGTTGAAGTCCACAAATCTAAAAGTGGCCAAGTTTGGGGACCCCGGCATTAAAGCTTTCAAATCCTACCCTTTTTGTAATGCGTGCATCAGGCCAGCGTCCTCCACCAAGACGATAAATTGTCTAGTAATGAATTTTATCTCAATAATAATACAAAGACTCAATTATGATCCCCCGGGATCCAATCTCTTTCATAAGGAAGCAGGTTTTCTGGCTGTCTGCCTGATTAGGAAATACTTTGGACAGCTAATTGCCTCCTACAAACTCCTGCTGATTCTGCAGCTGATTCTGTGTTTTTCGATTTTAACAAAGACCCGTTATAATTTTGTGGAAAACCAGTAAGATGCTAATCTCTTTCAAGATAAAAAAATACTTTGTAGTCAAGGTAGCTATAGTCAAACTGTTTACAGTGGTACTTCTACTTAAGAACTTAATTCTTACAAATCTAATAAATTGAATTGAATTGAATAATTCGTTCCGTGACCAGGTTCTTAAGTAGAAAAGTTTGTAAGTAGAAGCAATTTTTCCCATAGGAATCAATGTAAAAGCAAATAGAAACATAGAAACACAGAAGACTGACGGCAGAAAAAGACCTCATGGTCCATCTAGTCTGCCCTTATACTATTTCCTGTATTTTATCTTACAATGGATCTATGTTTATCCCAGGCATGTTTAAATTTAGTTCCTGTGGATTTACCAACCATGTCTCTTGGAAGTTTGTTCCAAGGATCTTCTATTCTTTCAGTAAAATAATATTTTCTAACGTTGCTTTTGATCTTTCCCCCAACTAACTTCAGATTGTGTCCCCTTGTTCTTGTGTTCACTTTCCTATTGAAAACACTTCCCTCCTGGACCTTATTTAACTCTTTAACATATTTAAATGTTTCGATCATGTCCCCTCTTTTCCTTCTGTCCTCCAGACTATACAGATTGAGTTCATGAAGTCTTTCCTGATACGTTTTATGCCTAAGACCTTCCACCATTCTTGTAGCCCGTCTTTGGACCCGTTCAATTTTGTCAATATCTTTTTGTAGGTGAGGTCTCCAGAACTGGACACAGTATTATTCCAAATGGGGTCTCACCAGCGCTCTATATAAGGGGATCACAATCTCCCTCTTCCTGCTTGTTATACCTCTAACTATGCAGCCAAGCATCCTACCTGCTTTCCCTACCGCCTGGCTGCACTGTACTTTCTCTCTCCTTCTCTGTGAAGGAGTGCAGTTCATTTTTGCTGCTTTTGTGTGAGATGTACCACGGAATAAATATATCCTGTTTTCCTTCTTTACAGCCAGCCAAAAGTTTGGTCTGGTGACCAGCGATTTAAGAGACCTTTTGAGACAGATGCCCGAGACTCACTATCGTCTCCTTAAGTATCTTTGCCATTTCCTGAAACGCGTTGCCGAGCATCATTCGGAGAACAAAATGACGGTTTCCAACCTCGCTACTGTTTTTGGACCGAACTGCTTTTGGTAAGCTCTTTCCCGATTCGTATTTCCTTTCCCTAGCTGAGGGAAACCCCAGTTGTAGGGCAGACCTGGTGTAGGGACCCCAGGAAAATTGCCCAAAAGATCATACGCTGCCATGTCTTGCCTGTCAAAGACTACTTCAGCTTCAACCACAACAACACAAGAGCACACAACAGATTCAAGCTTAATATTAACCGCTCCAAAACTTGACTGTAAAAAATACGACTTTAGTAATCGGGTTATCGAAGTGTGGAACTCATTACCAGACTCCGTAGTGTCATCTCCTAACACCCAACATTTTACCCTTAGACTATCCATGGTTGACCTCTCCAGATTCCTAAGAGGTCAGTAAGGGGTGTGCATAAGTGTACTAGAGTGCCTACCGTCCCCTGTCCTATTGTCTCTCCTATATATCATATATCTTCTCTACTATATCTCTATAAGCTTCATTGTCTGGTAGGCGGGAGGTATCATCCCGCTTGTTCATATTTTGGGGATGTTTTTCTATCTCGATGGCTTCCATGATTATTCTTTTGCTGTAGTGTTCTGTTTTGGAAGTACCAAACTAATTTCCAAAACAACACTACAGCAAAAGAATAATCATGGAAGCCATCGAAATAGAAAAACATCCCCAAAATATGAACAAACGGGATGATACCTCCCGCCTACCAGATAACTGGAAACCAGCCCTCAAACGTATCCCAGCCATAGAAACTGAAACCAGACTTAGAACACACATTGCAAAACAATCAAGTAGCCTGCAAGCTCCAACTACTCAGGATATCTCACCTAATCTACAACCATTAACTAATCAGCATACCCCAGGTACATCAACGACCCCAGGTGTTACCCCACTGACTCACCAGGAAGTTTCTACACAGCAGGCAATTGCTGAGCCATCAAACCACACCCAGCCACCAGTATTTACAGAAGGAATGCAGCTCAGGTCTCGCAGTGTTCGCCTTAGAACAAGGACAGAAACACCAGCCTGAAGATGACGAGTGGGACCTCGTCAAAACGTCACCAGAAATTTCCAAATCCTACACGGGAAGAAACCCAAATATACCAAGACCTGTACCCGTGAAAATCTACGAAAACAAATATATACATATATATATATATATAAAATCAGTGCTAGACAATGTAGAACTGGGATGGTCACTAAGTTAAAGGTTATAAGTCAATAGAATAGAATAGAATTTTATTGGCCAAGTGTGATTGGACACACAAGGAATTTGTCTTTGGTGCAGATGTTCTCAACGTACATAAAAGAAAAAGAGACATTTGTCAAGAATCATGTGGTGCAACACTTAATGATTGTCATAGGGGTCAAATAAGCAATGAAGAAACAATCAATATTAATAAAAATCTTAGGATACAAGCAACAAGTTGCAATCATACAGTCCTAAGTGGGAGGAAATGGGTGAAAGGAATGATGAGAAAAACTAGTAGAAATAGAAGTGCAGATTTAGTAAAAAGTCTGACAGTGTTGAGGGAATTATTTGTTTAGCAGAGTGATGGCGTTCGGGAAAAAACTCCTCTTGTGTCTAGTTGTCTTGGTGTGCAGTGCTCTGTAGTGACGTTTTGAGGGTAGGAGTTGAAACAGTTTGTGTCCAGGATGTGAGGGGTCAGTCAATATTTTCTCCGCCCTCTTTTTGACTCGTGCAGTCTACAGGTCCTCAATGGAAGGCAGGTTGGCAGCAATTGTTTTTTCTGCAGTTCTGATTCTCCTCTGAAGTCTGTGTCGGTCCTGTTGGGTTGCAGCACCAAACCAGACAGTGATAGAGGTGCAGATGACAGACTCAATGATTCCTCTGTAGAACTGTATCAGCAGCTCCTTGGGCAGTTTGAGCTTCCTGAGCTGGCACAGAAAGAACATTCTTTGTTGTGCTTTTTTGATGATGTTTTTGAGGTTAGGTGACCATTTCAGGTCTTGAGATACGATAGAACCCAGAAATTTGAAGGTCTCCACTGTTGATACTGTGTTGTCTAGTATTGTGAGAGGTGGAAGGGTGGAAGGGTTTCTCCTAAAGTCTACCACCATTTCTACGGTTTTGAGTGTGTTCAGTTCTAGATTGTTCTGGTCACAACACAAGGATATTGTTATTGAGTCTTCAAAGAGGGGCATCATACAAATCTAATAAATTATTATTGTTGTTGTTGTTGTTGTTGTTGTTGTTCTCAAAGAGAGGATGTTGGCATGAAATCTGAAACAAGGCAGCGTTACATTTCCTCGGTTAATTGTCCTTCGTCTCATTTTTGTGGCTCAAATCTAGACAAATGGCTCAGCAAAATTATGTGTTTATGTGTCACTTTTTTTCATTACTCATTCTTCTTACCTGTTGCAAAATTGCCGTTGCAAAAAATAGCAGCCCAGGGGTAAATTCAAGCACTTAATTGCACCCTTGTTTGAGCTTTGTCAAATCCCTTAATCCTGCTTAATGGCTTTAGTCCTACTCCCAATTTTTTTTTTTAGATAGTCCCGGACAATATTTAACTACAAAAGAATTCCCTCTGTGGTCTGCGACTGGACGTGACTAACCAGAGATTATAATGTATTCAGATTCTTCAAGGTCTCCTAATCTAATGAAATGCCAGTGTGGTGTAATCTGGTTTTGTCAGATTGAGTGACTCAGTGATTGGCAGGTGTGTTGCACCAAATTTGATTAGACTTAGTGTAAATGTCTCCACTGCCATCTGGCATAGAGGTCTACTGTATGTTTTTTCCTTGTTTCTTTTAATCCCCAAGCTCCTAAGACTAGTGTGAGCCCTGTTTCTTGATACGCATAACTTCTCTAATGAATACACCAGTGATGGCAAAGCTATGGCACAGGTGGCACACAGAGCCATATCTGCTGGCACATGAACTGTTGCCCTAACTCAGATCCAATGTGTATTTTTGGCTTCCACCCGAGCCTCTGAAACTGTAACCAGAAAAGGCAGGGAGAAGCCTCCGTGGGGCCTCTCTAGGAATGTCCTGGGAAGAAACAGGGCTAGAAAAGATGGGGAGAAGCCTCTGTGGAGCCTCTCTAAGAATCTCCTAGGAGGAAACAGGGCCGGAAAAGTGAAGAGAAGCCTTTCTGGGGCCTCTCTAAGAATCTCCTGGGAAGAAATAGGGCCGGCAAAGTGGGGGAACAGCCTCCGTGGAGCCTCTCTAGGAATGTCCTGGGAAGAAACAGGGCCGGAAAAGGTGGGGAGAAGCCTCTGTGGGGCCTCTCTAGGAATGTCCTGGGAAGAAACAGAGCCGGAAAAGGTGGGGAGAAGCCTCTGTGGGGCCTCTCTAGGAATCTCCTGGGAAGAAACAGAGCCGGAAAAGGTGCAGAGAAGCCTCTGTGGGGCCTCTCTAGGAATGTCCTGGGAGGAAACAGGGCCACAAAAGTGAGGGGAAAGCCTCTGTGGGGCCTCTCTAGGAATCTCCTGGGTGGAAAAAGGGCAGGAAAAGGTGGGGCGAAGCCTTTGTGGGGCCTCTCTAGGAATCTCCTGGGATGAAATAGGACCACAAAAGTGAGGGAAAAGCCTCTGTGGGGCCTCTCTAGGAATGTCCTGGGAGGAAACAGGGCCTCCACCCTCCCTGTGGTTTCCCCAATCGCATGCATTGTTTGTTTTACATTGATTCCTTTGGGAAAAATTGCTTCTTCTTACAAACTTTTCCACTTAAGAACCTGGTCACGGAATGCCTTTGGAGCCTGGGGAGAGCAAAACACGAGCCTTTTGCGCCCACCAGAAGTTGGGAAATGGGTCGTTTCCACCCTCCAGAGGGCCTCTAGGGGAGGGGGGAGCTGTGTAATTCAATCGAGGCATTGAATTATGGGTGTGGGCACTTGCGCATGCACGATAGCGCACGCCCATACTCTTTCGACACCCGAGTATGTGAAAGTAGTAATTGCTAACGGGAATTGCTAGCCATTTTGAAGGCGCACTGTAAAATTGCTCAAGTAACTACTGCCAGAGATTATCAGAGTAATTTTCTTCTAGTGTTATTTGATAGCATGGAAGAACATATCCTCTCTCGCTTCAAAATACAGCCAAGGATCGGAGCCTTCAAACTCAGAAGCTCCTGCCTATCATTTCTTGGAAAGTTATATGAGGCATTGAGCTAAAAATAAACAGATAAGGGCAGCACCAGTAAAGTACAGTAATATTCATGCTAGCTATTTATTATTAATTTTTTTAGCAAGTTGCTCCTGAGTAATTGGAAACAGTTTAATTGAAGCAGTGGTCCTCTACCTGGGGGTCGGGACCCCTTTGGGGGTCGAATGACCGTTTCACCGGGGATTGCCTAACACCATGAGAAAAGACAATTTTCCTATGGTGTTAGGAACTAAACCTTCTATTCTGGCGCCTTGGAACATGAGTCTGCGGAGAGGGGTGGCATACAAATCTAGATGATGATGATGATGATGATGAAACAATCGATCACATACTCAGCTGCTGCAAAAAGATCGCACAGACTGACTACAAGCATAGACATGATGCTGTGGCACAGATGATCCACTGGAACTTGTGCCGGAACTACCATTTACCAGTGGCAAAGAACTGGTGGGATCATAAGCCCAAAAAAGTGGTCGAAAATGAGCAAGCAAAACTACTGTGGGACTTCCGACTTCAGACTGACCGAATTCTGAAGCATAACACACCAGACATCCTGATCTTGGAGAAAAAGAAAGCATGGATCATCGACATCGCAATCCCAGGGGACAGCAGAATTGAGGAGAAGCAGCTAGAGAAATTAGTGAAATACAAAGATCTAAAAATCGAGCTGCAACGACTCTGGCATAAGCCAGTGAAAGTGGTCCCAGTGGTACTTGGCACGCTGGGCGCAGGGCCAAAGGATCTCAGCGGACATTTGAAAACCATCGGAATTGACCAAATCTCCACCTGTCAATTGCAAAAGGCCACTTTACTGGGATCGGCAAACATAATTCACCACTACATCACGCAGTCTTAGGTGCTTAGGAAGTGCCCGACTGGTGATGAAATACGAAATCCAGCATAGTGATCTCGTTTGCTGTGTTGTATTGACATAATAATAATAATAATAATAATAATAATAATAATAATAATAATAATAATAATAACAACAACAATAATAATAATAATGAAGCACCCAACTGGTGATGAAATACGAACTCCAGCATAGTGATCTCATTTGCTGTGTTGTACTGACATAATAATAATAATAATAATAATAATAATAACAACAACAACAACAACAACAACAACAACAACAATATATTTTTACCCTCCAACCAATCAGGTGTTTACAGTAGGGGGGTTCCTCTGACCTTCCTGCCAATCAGCTTAAAGCTCTGTTGGGGGCATTGGCGCTCGACTTATGGTTGGGAGTCACCACAACATAAGGAACTGTATTAAGGGATGGTGACATTAGAAAAGTTGAGAACCACTGAACCTAGCTGGCAAAATATGAAAAGTACCCTTTTCTTATCCAACCTTCTTTGCCCCTTGGATGAAATGTTGCAAAGAGTGTCTTGCCCAGTCAAAACTTTTGCCCGTAATGCAAAGGTTTCATTAGCCAAAGAGAAGGCCACCCATTGCGCAAGGGTTTTCAGGCAGAAAAGAGAAAGGATCACACACACACACACGGGAGATTAAAAGGAGGGGTGGGGAGTTTGCAACCCAGTTTTTGTTCAAAGCAGCTTTAAACAACCAAAGTCTATTTGCTCAATAGCACAACTCGCTCGATTTAAACTGGATTTGTGTACTTGGAATAGCAGTCGCTATGCACTTGTGAATAGCAGGAAGCGGAACGAAAACATTTTTCTCTTAATAGGCTAGAAAACGTCCAAGGGACGGGTACAAAGAACAGGCAACCTCAGAGGTTTTTCAAGCCAAATTTTCCACCAGCAGGAAGGACAATTTAACTGCAGCACCAGCAAAAATGGGATGGTTTTAGGCTCCATCAAGCGGGTGATGGCCGGGAGCCACCAAAAATCCCTGCCCCTAGTTCTCTCTCGTTTCGGCGGCTCCGGGCCATTGCCCGCTTGATGGAGCCTGACACAACCCCCTCCAGCGCTTCGCCTCCTGCCGGGCCAGAGGTGTTGGGGTTCGGGTTCGGGTTCGGTGAATGTAACCGAACTCCAATGGTAAGTTCGTTCAAACCCGCCGAACCCAAACTTCAGCAGGTTTGCCCAACACTATTCGTAAGTAGAGGCATTCTTAGGTAGAGGTACCACTGTACTAATTGGATTTTTAAATTACTATTTAATATTGGACTTTGAATTTGAATTTGTTTCTGTATTCTGTATTTCTATCTGATGTAAGCTGCCCTGAGTCCTCGGAGAGGGGCAGCATAAAAGTCCAATCAAATAATAAATCAATTCTCTCTCCTTTTTTAAAGCCAGTCCAAGAACAAACCAGGTTTGGACCCATCCCTCTTATTATGGGCTCCCTCCTTGGACTGGCCTCCTTGTGAGCTGCCCCAAAACTTGGGAGAGGGGCGGCATACAAATCTAATAAATTATTATTATTATTATTATTATTATTATTATTATCATTATCATTTATCATTATCATTTATCATTATCATTTATCATTTATCATTTATCATTTATCATTTATCATTTATCATTTATCATTATCATTTATCATTATCATTTATCATTATCATTTATCATTATCATTTATCATTATCATTTATCATTATCATTAGCATTTATCATTAGCATTTATCATTATCATTATCATTTATCATTATCATTTATCATTATCATTTATCATTTATCATTATCATTTATCATTATCATTTATCATTATCATTTATCATTTATCATTATCATTTATCATTATCATTTATCATTATCATTTATCATTATCATTTATCAATTATCATTTATCATTATCATTTATCAATTATCATTTATCATTATCATTTATCATTATCATTTATCATTATCATTTATCAATTATCATTTATCATTATCATTTATCATTTATCAATTATCATTTATCAATTATCATTTATCATTTATCATTATCATTTATCAATTATCATTTATCATTATCATTTATCATTATCATTTATCATTATCATTTATCATCATTATCATTTATCATTATTATCATTATCATTATTATCTGTCTCATTTCAGGCCATTGGAAAAGACAATGCGCTGTGCTTGACGCTCTCCTCCTGCTTTATGTATTGATGTATTGATTGATTTGCCTTGCAGTGTCCCACCGGGCTTTGAAGGGATGAAACAGCAGGAAATCTGTAACAAAATCCTGGTCCACATGCTGGACAACTACAGTCCCTTGTTTGAATGGGAGCATCCCAAGAAGGAAGGAGGGGGAGGCAAGGAGTCGCCCAGAATTATATTGGTGAAGGTGAGTATTGGGAAGTGGAACGGCATCTTGAACTTTCAAATTCTGCGGGCGGGGCTTGGTGGGTGGGGTGTGGCTTGGTGGGCGTGGCTTGGTAAGCGTGGTATGGTTTGGTGGGCGGGGCTTGCTGGGCGTGACAGGGGAAGGATACTGCAAAATCTCCATTTCCTCCCCACTCCAGGGAAAGGATACTACAAAATCAGAAGATTATAATTGATAAAAGATTATAACTGTTTATAGCTCAGGGTTAACATGATCAATATGCTGATGATACCCAGTTGTACATCTCCATCCCATGTCCAGTCAGTGAAGCGGTGGAAGTGATGTGCCGGTGTCTGGAGGCTGTTGGGGTCTGGATGGGTGTCAACAGACTCAAACTCAACCCTGATAAGACGGAGTGGCTGTGGGTTTTGCCTCCCAAGGACAATTCCATCTGTCCATCCATTACCCTGGGGGGAGAATCACTGACCCCCTTGGAGAGGGTCCGCAACTTGGGCGTCCTCAATCCACAGCTCACATTAGAGAACCATGTTTCGGCTGTGGCGAGGGGGGCGTTTGCCCAGGTTCGCCTGGTGCACCAGTTGCGGCCCTATTTGGACAGGGAGTCATTGCTCACAGTCACTCATGCCCTCATCACCTCGAGATTCGACTACTGCAATGCTCTCTACATGGGGCTACCTTTGAAGAGTGTTCGGAAACTTCAGATCGTGCAGAATGCGGCCGCGAGAGCCATCGTGGGGCTTCCTAGATTCACCCACGTTTCTGCAACACTCCGTGGCCTGCACTGGCTGCCGATCGGTTTCCGGTCACTATTCAAAGTGTTGGTAATGACCTTTGAAGCCCTACATGGCATTGGGCCAGAATACATCCGGAACCGCCTTCTACCGCACGAATCCCAGCGGCCGATAAGGTCCCACAGAGTTGGCCTTCTCCGGGTCCCGTCGACCAAGCAATGTCGTTTGGCAGGCCCCAGGGGAAGAGCCTTCTCTGTGGCGGCCCCGGCCCTCTGGAACCAACTCCCCCCAGAGATTAGAACGGCCCCACCCTCCTTGTCTTTCGCAAATTACTCAAGACCCACCTTTGTCGCCAGGCATGGGAGAGTTAAGATATTCCTTCCCCTAGGCCATTACAAGTTATGTATGGTATGTTTGTGTGTATGTTTGGTTTTTATAATAAGGGTTTTTAGTTGTTTTATTAAATTGGATTGTTACATGTTGTTTTTTATCATTGTTGTTAGCCGCCCCAAATCTGCGGAGAGGGGCGGCATACAAATCCAATAAATAAATAAATAAATAAATAAAGAATACTGCATCCCCTCCCTACTCTTGGGAACTACTCAAAATTTCCTCGGTTCTCCAGAAACTGTTGAATTTCACCTCTGCCCCACTGTGATTTACTATAAACCAGTCAGTTTAGTAAGTGCAAGAGTAACATGGTGTCAACTCTGACCCTGCGAAGCAATTCAGGCTTGGGGGCTCTTAGTTTTTTTGCACTTTTTCATTGATCAAAATTGTACATCGCTCACTTCTCTGTTGTTGCTTTCACGTGGCGTGGTGAGGGAGAGTGACCGGAAATTGATCCACAGCTCACATTAGAGAACCATCTTTCAGCTGTGGCGAGGGGGGCGTTTGCCCAGGTCCGCCTGGTGCACCAGTTGCGGCCCTATCTGGACCGGGAGTCATTGCTCACAGTCACTCATGCCCTCATCACCTCGAGATTCGACTACTGCAACGCTCTCTACATGGGGCTACCTTTGAAGAGTGTTCGGAAACTTCATATCGTGCAGAATGCGGCCGCGAGAGCCATCGTGGGGCTTCCCAGATTCGCCCACGTCTCGGGAACACTCCGCAGTCTGCACTGGTTGCCGATCAGTTTCCAGTCACAATTCAAAGTGTTTGGTAATGATCTATAAAGCCCTACATGGCATCAGGCCAGAATACCTCCGGGACCGTCTTCTGCTGCACGAATCCCAGCGACCAATAAGGTCCTACAGAGTTGGCCTTCTCCGGGTCCCGTCGACTAAACAATGTCGTTTGGTGGGACCCAGGGGAAGAGCCTTCTCTGTGGCGTCCCTGGCCCTCTGGAATCAACAATTCAATTCTCCACTCTGCTTAAACGCTAATAGGAAGAAATGACTCTCAGTCACCCATCAAAAGCCAACAATTATATTTTGCCCAAACAAACCTATGCAAATTATCCCTGGGTCTGCTCTTATACTCCAAAATCATTTTACTTTTCTCCTTTCACTTCTCCATTTTTAACCTGTTTGTTTTTAGCTCTGTCTTAACCCCGGAATGTAAGTTTAAAACAGACTAGTGACGCCAGATTATCAAAAAAATAAAATATGGGTAAATATTGATGCAATTTATCATGGTTCCTGGCACAGTCGGACAGATATTGAGACTGGATTTGATATTTTTATCCGTCTATGGCAGAGGTCTTCAAACCTGGCCACTTTAAGACTGGTGGACTTCAATTTGTGGACTTGTTGAAGTCCACAAGTCTTAAAGTTACCAAGTTTAGGGACCCCTGGTCTACAGAGCGCTTCCTAAGGACTTGGAATAAGGAGATATTGTTTGATAGTGTTAAACATATTATTTCCAGATGTAAGCTGATCATTATTAAGTGTTTAATATTTGTGCTGTTCAGTTGTATATGAAACAGTGTCTTTTTATCTTTACGATTGCTAGTTAATCTGAGATTCTGACCATTGTTTAAATTGAATACGAAGCAGACTTGGAAAATAAGATACGTCCTTGACTGGTGTTATGTCCAAACAAAACCCAGGAGCCATGTAAATGGAAATGTTTTTGGCTTTTTAGCATTTGTGATAATGATGTGAAACAATTTGCTTCTGGCTATCATCCACGCAGCAAACAATCCTGGAGACTGTTTTGTAAATCAAGAGACGAATGCATATAAATTACGTGGGAGAAAGGCATCACTTGAAAAGTTTTGTAAACATTTTTTTGGCCTCTCTTTAAGCATTTGTTCTTCCCGCAATGGATTAAATTGATGGAGAAAAAAAAGCCTGGAGGGAGAGGAATGTATTTGGAAGGAGAATGTATGATCAGAGAGAATGAATCTTTATTTACTTATTTTCTTGGTAAGATTGTCTGATTTTTAATAGGTGACACCATAGCTGTGGAACTCAAGAAGGAGCATTAAAAGAACTGTTGTACATTCTTACTTGATTCTTCAATAGGTGGAACCTTGGCAGGGAACAGAAAATAGAATGGAATGGAATGGAATAGAATAGAATAGAATTCTTTATTGGCCAAGTGTGACTGGACACACAAGGAATTTGTCTTTGGTGCATATGCTCTCAGTGGACATAAAAGAAAAAGAGACATTTGCCAAGAAGGTACAACACTTAATGAACATAAGAACATAAGAAGAGCCATGCTGAATCAGGCCAAAGCCCATCGAGTCCAGCATTCTGTGTCCCACCCATTGTCCATGGGGATCTTGAGCAGAAAGAGAAGGCAAGACCCTCCCTTTCCTCTGACCCCCAACAAATGGTACCCAAGGGGATCCTGCCTGCCTCAACCAACATAGAGGCGGCACATGGACATCCGTTTCAATAACCACCAATACACTTGGCATCCATGAATCTGTCTCATCCTGCCTTGAAGCTATCCAGGCTGACAGCTGTGATTATCATAGGAGTCAAATAAGCAATGAAGAAGTAATCAATATTAATAAAAATCTTAAGGATAGAAGCCATGAAATAACACACTGCGAACGCTGGCTGGGGAATTCTGGGAGTTGAAATCCAGATATCTTCAGGTTGCCAAGGTTGGGAAACACTGATCTAATCACTTGCATTCACCCATGAGGCTAAATTATATATTTTTTTCAGCTAAAATTGCTGAAACTGCTCAAAAAAATAAAGGAGACACTTAAACAAAACAATTCAACTCCAAGTCAATCAAACTTCTCTGAAATCAAACTGTCCACTTAGGAAGCAACACTGATTGACAATCAATTTCACCTGCTGTTGTGCACATTCAACTTTGTACAGAACAAAGTATTCAAGGAGAATATTTCATGCATTCAGGTCTAGGATGGGTTCTTTGAGGGTTCCCTTTATTTTTTTGAGCAGTACAGTATATGTATATGTGTGTGTGTATATGTATATATATATATATATATGTGTGTGTGTGTGTGTGTGTGTTTTCGTAGATTTTCAGGGGTATATGTATGTGGATTGTTCTGAGTTCGGGTTTTGCCCCGTGTAATATTTTGAGTGTCTATGCGACATTTCGGTGAAATCACATTCACCATCATCAGGCTAAAGTTGTAAGCTTCGTGCTGCTATAAATATAATTTGTTTGCAACTGCCATTTGTTCCTTATAAATAGTGGTGGGGGTGGAGATTTGGTTTGAATGTAGCAAGTAGATTGGGTGGCTATGTTTTAATGATTTGATTGGTTGGTGGAATTTGGTTGAAAATTGGTTGGTGGAATCACATTTAGTTGAAGGATTGACATGGTGATGATTGTGATATGTTTTTTTTGTTTAGGGCTGGTTTCTAAATTTCTGGTAGGCGGGACGTGTCATCACATTTATTCATACAGAAGGGGTGTTTTTCTATCTCTATGGCTTCCATGATTATTCTTTCATATATGTGTTCTGTTTTGGAAAGTAATTATATATGTATGTCACATGTTTTTTTGCTGAATTTGAAAATTAAGGGAGACTAGGATAGATCTATTTCGGCCTTATTTTGGCCTCATCAGCTAGCCATACCCACTGGGACTTGAACCTGCAACCTTTGCCTTGTAAGGCAGAGAATTATCCTCTAGGCTACAGTATCCAATCCCTTCAGCTCTGCACCAGGGAAGGGTTACATATTTTTGTGTCAAATCACCCTGGTGTATTGAAGTATTAAGTATTGTATCTTTATCTGAAGCTCAAATGCCTGTCAAGTGAACCTTTAAGCTGTTCTTGTTTCAGGATGTATCTCCAGACATATTTTTATGAATTGCTTTTGATGTTTCCTGATAGGAGGCTAGTTGCAAGACATCTCCACCAATCTTGCTGAAAAGCCTTGAGACAGAAGCACCCAAGCCAAAACCAAGAACAAAGGTACAGAAAAATAAAAGTATTCATGTTTTCAGTGGCTGTTTTTCCTTTACCTTTTATCTACGCTATTTATTAAATTTAAATTTATTTTATTTTATTTATTTATTATTTATTCTTTTGTCCAATACACAATACATATGGAAGAGAATAGACATGAAGTAATATATATAAAGATAATATGTAAAAATAGAGGAGAAGATATATGAAAGGAAGAAAATATATATGATATATGAGAGAAAGGAAAGACAATTGGACAAGGGACGAAAGGCACACCAGTGCACTTATGTACGCCCCTTACTGACCTCTTAGGAACCTGGAGAGGTCAATCGTGGAGAGTCTAAGGGAGAAATGTTGGGGGTTAGGGGTTGACACTACTGAGTCCGGTAATGAGTTTCACGCTTCGATAACTCGATTGTTGAAATCATATTTTTTACAGTCAAGTTTGGAGCGGTTAATATTAAGTTTGAATCTGTTGCATGCTCTTGTGTTGTTGCGGTTGAAGCTGAAATAGTCATTGACCGGTAGGACGTTGCAGCATATGATCTTGTGCCCACAGTGTGGAGGTAAAACATTTTGCAGCCCTTCACTGGGCATAATGTATACCAAAATAAAAACCCTCTACTTAGAGCAGAATTTCTCCCTTTTTAAATTCTTCAACCTTTCACATAGTAGCATCATATTGCCAGTAGTTCTGGGACTTTTTGTGTTCTCTTTCCCGGGAAAAAAATATAAATAGAGAAAGTTATGTGCTTGTTTCCTCAATCAATCTTTGTTGTGAGATTAAACAAGATGAAGTTAGATATTAAACTATATTGTGGATGTTCTCCATCATGAGGCCTTTAGTACAGGTAGCAAGGCTTATATAAGTATACACACACCTCTGACCTAATCTTATCGGATAGTTAAACTTTCACACATTGGCAATTCCAAGATTGGCTAGCTGTGTTTCTGAAGAAAACCCTTTGTTTTAGAAACACAAGCAATTTTTACCAGTTTAGCCTTATTACATCTCAGGACCAATTTTATAGATTTATGAATATAAATACTTTATTGTCATTGTCAATATAATGAATTGTCATTAACAACGAAAGTCACGTGACACCCAGAGACCAAGACAAATTCCTTGTGTGTCCAAGCACACTTGGCCAATAAAGAATTATTATTATTATTATTATTATTATTTATTGGATTTGTATGCCGTCCCTCTCTGCAGACTCGGGGCGGCTAACAACAATGATGAAAAACAACGTGTAACAATCCAACTAATAAAACAACTAAAAACCCTTATAATAAAACCAAATATAAACACAAACATACCATACATAACTTGTAATGGCCTAGGGGGAAGGAATATCTTAGCTCCCCCATGCTTGGCAATAAAGATGGGTCTTGAGTAATTTGCGAAAGACAAGGAGGGCCATTCTAATCTCTGGGGGGAGTTGATTTCAGAGGGCTGGGGCTGCCACAGAGAAGGCTCTTCCCCTGGGGCCCGCCAAACGACATTGCTTGGTCGACGGGACCCGGAGAAAGCCAACTCTGTGGGACCTTATCGGCCGCTGGGATTCGTGCGGTAGAAGGCAGTTCCTATTCTATTCTATTCTATTCTATTCTAATTCATTATTAAGTGTGAGTATAGCACTTAATTTTGATAATTAATTAAGATTTGATAACTTACTACCACCCTATCAGTTTTCTTCCCTAACCAAACAACTTTTGGCAGAGTTTCCACAACTTTTGGGCCCGGTGGACATTTTTGGAATATTTGAGAACATCTGGATTTTCTGGTAAAATACTTTCTGGGAGTTTGAATACTGACCACACAGGCATATTGGCTACAAAGCATTAATTGGTCAAAATGGTACCCACTTTACTCTTCTCACCATGTTTTTGCAGGACAGTCTGTTCCCATGATGGCAAACCTATGGCATACGTGCCGCAAGTGGCAATGCAGAGCCATATCGGTGAACACATGAGCTCAGGTCCAGAGATCATGCGGAGGGCCCATTTTTTGTTCTCCCTTTTCTATGAGCCTGGGGAGGGCAAAACCACCTTGCCCAACCCCTGGACCCCACCCCCCAGAGGCCAGAAATGGCCGATTAGGTCCCACAGAATTGGCCTAATTCAGGTCCCATCGACCAGACAATGTAGGGGAAGAGCCTTCTCTGTGGCGGCCCCGGCCCTCTGGAATCCGCTCCCTCCAGAGTTTCGCACTGCCCCCACCCTCCTTGCCTTTTGCAAGAGCCTTAAGACCCATCTATGTCGCCAGGCATGGGGCAGTTAGATCATGCCCCCCCCCCTCACTATGTTATGTGTGGATGTGATTGTGTTAATTGACTGCTTTTTAGTGTAATGGGATTTTAGTTTATAGTTTTTAACTATTAGATTTGTACACATGTTGTTTTTGTATTGTATTCTGTGAACCGACCTGAGTCTTCGGAGAAGGGTGGCATACAAGTGTAGTAAATAATAACAATAATAATAATAACAACAACAACAACACAAGAGTGCGTAATAGATACAAACTGAATGTAAATCGCTCCAAACTAGACTGCAGAAAATACGATTTCAGCAATAGAGGGGTCACCGCCTGGAACTCACTACCGGACTCTGTTGTTGCTTCCCCCAACCCCAAAATCTTCAACGTACATTATCTACAATTGACCTCTCCCCTTTTCTAAGAGGTGTGTAAGGGGCGTGCATAAGCGCACTTATGTGCCTAATGTCCCTGTCCTATTGTCTTATTATCCTTTCTATTACTACGTTCTACTTATGTTATGTTATGTTAATATGTACTATAACACTATTTTATTATAGTACTATAATAATAAGGGTTTTTTAGTTGTTTTGGTATTGGATTGTTACATGCTATTTTTTATCACTGTTGTTAGCCGCCCTGAGTCCACGGAGAGGGGCGGCATACAAATCCAATCAATCAATTAATCAATCAATCAATAAATAAATAAATAACTAGACTTGTTTGACAAATAATTAAATAAAATAAAATAAAAAATAAACCTTGAGGTTCATCAGAGGTGAAGCTTTGTGGTGCCTCAAGTCAAAGGCACACACAACACATCTTGAAAAATCACAGCGCTCCACTCTTAAACATCCTCAGAGTTACTTTGTACTTTTCCTATTTTCCCATTATTAAAAACACTGGCATTGGAGCAGCGTGAAGTCTCTTTTAATCTCCCAGGAGGATTTTGAAAAACTCTACACTGTGAAAGGGAAAAGAGAGATGGCTTTTGGCCAGTAACAAAAACCAGACTAATTGTGTCTTTATGAAAATCAGCAGGACGTAAGGGGAGATGGGGTGAGGGCAATGGATTGGGAGAAGTAAAACAAGCCGTCGGTCTCTGGGGCAGGCGATGACTGCCCAAAATTCTGTGCAATCGTGAATCGACTATTGAATAGAATAGAATAGAATTTTATTGGCCAAGTGTGATTGGACACACAAGGAATTTGTCTTGGTGCAGATGCTCTCAGTGTACAGAAAATAAAATATACATTTGTCAAGAATCATGGGGTACAACACTTAATGATTGGCATAGGGGTCAAATAAGCAATGAGGAAACAATATTAATAAAAATCTTAGGATATAAGCAACAAGTTACAGTCATACAGTCAACATGGGAGGAAATGGGTGATAGGAATGATGAGAAAAAAACTAGTAGAAATAGAAGTGCAGATTTAGTAGAAAGTCTGACAGTGTTGAGGGAATTATTTGTTTAGCAGAGTGATGGTGTTAAACTGTTCTTGTGTCTAGTTGTCTTGGTGTGCAGTGCTCTGTAGCGACGTTTTGAGGGTGGGAGTTGAAATAGTTTGTGTCCAGGATGCGAGGGGTCAGTCAATATTTTCCCCGCCCTCTTTTTGACTCGTGCAGTCTACGGGTCCTCAATGGAAGGCAGGTTGGCGGCAATTGTTTTTTCTGCAGTTCTGATTCTCCTCTGAAGTCTGTGTCGGTCCTGTTGGGTTGCAGCACCAAACCAGACAGTGATAGAGGTGCAGATGACAGACTCAATAATTCCTCTGTAGAACTGGATCAGCAGCTCCTTGGGCAGTTTGAGCTTCCTGAGCTGGCGCAGAAAGAACATTCTTTGTTGGGCTTTTTTGATGATGTTTTTGATGTTAGGTGACCATTTCAGGTCTTGAGTTATGATAGAACTCAGACATTTGAAGGTCTCCACTGTTGATACTGTCAATACCTCCTTTATACAACCTGCTAATCCATTTAATTTGTGGTAGTGTCTGGGTGGCTGGCCAATTGTTATCAACAATGCATCGAAATATACTGCTCAAAAAAATAAAGGGAACACTTAAGCAACACAATATAACTCCAAGTAAATCAAACTTCTGTGAAATCAAACTGTCCGCTTAGGAAGGAACTCTGATTGACCATCCATTTCACATTCAACTTTGCACAGAACAAAGTATTCAATGAGAAGATTTCACTCATTCACACCTAGGATGTGTTCTTTGAGTGTTCCCTTTATTTATTTATTTTTTGAGCAGTGTACATGAAAAATAGTTTTGCAAGGGATCTGGGTAATGCTCTGCTTTTAGATGAATCCTGGATATTTGCAAACATTTATTAGTATATATATATATATACACTGAGATATACTGTTACATCACAATAATTTAGCAGTCTACTGTCAAAACGTTTTATCTTGGCTTTCAAAAGAGGTATTGATCTGTTTTTTGAACTGCAGATTATATAAGCTTCCTTCTCCTTTTTTTTTGAAATGGCATTTATAGCAATAACATTTAGACTTATATCCAGTGGTACCTCTACTTAAAAATGCCTCTACTTAAGAACTTTTCTAGATAAGAACCGGGTGCTCGATATTTTCCTGCCTCTTCTTAAGAATCGTTTTCTACTTAAGAACCCGAGCCTGGAAAAAATTCCCAGGAAATTTGAGAGCGGCACGAAGGCCCGGTCAGTTTCCTGCCATTCCCCCTGGGTTTTTCTCCGTGGCGCAGTTTATGGGAGGCTGCCTCACGCCGGGTGTATGGGAGGCACGTGCTCCTCCTTGCTGTCTTTTTTTTTAAGCCTTAAAGTTTTGGATTTTTTTGATTCCCTTCACCTCACCTTCTTCCTTCGGCAGCGACTGTCCTCCTCCTCTTCTTCTTCCTCCTCCTCCTCCCACCTAAATTCCGAGCTTTTATTCCTTTTCTAATGGGTTTGCATGACTCCCTAGGAATCTCCTGGGAGGAAACAGGGCCGGAAAAGGCAGGGAGAAGCCTCGGTGGGGCCTCTCTAGGAATCTCCTGGGAGGAAATAGGGCCGTAAAAGGCAGGGAGAAGCCTCCATGGGACCTCTCTAGGAATCTCCTGGGAGGAAACAGGGCTGGAAAAGGCAGGGAGAAGCCTCCGTGGGGCCTCTCTAGGAATCTCCTGGGAGGAAACAGGGCCTCCTCCCTCCCTGTGGTTTCCCCAGTCGCATGCATTATTTGCTTTCACATTGATTCCTATGGGAAAAAATTGCTTCTACTTACAAACTTTTCTACTTAAGAACCTGGTCACGGAACAAATTAAGTTCTTAAGTAGAGGTACTTCTTCATAGTACTTTTACAGCCCTCTCTAAACATTTTACAGAATCAGCATACAGGCGTGCGCATTGGGGGTGCGGAGATACATCTCAATTTCCGCTACCGGAACCCCGATCCCAGCCGTACCGGATTCAACCCACGACTGGTTGTAACTAATTGGGGGCGTAGAGGGAAGAAGAAGGTTTCCTTTTACCACTTGCTATAATCTCAAGAACTATCAGCCTGCTGCATCGGCGTTTATAAATATTTAACGGGTATTAAATGAAAAGATGCATTGAACCTCTGGCGGTGTGTGGTTTGTCTTTATTTGCCTTGAAAAACCAGAGTCTGGGAACCGGTTTCCTAGCGTGCTATTTTTGAAAGAGGAAACAAATGTGCTGGTGGAGAAATTGTCTTGTCAGATTAAATTAGGATCAGAGCTTTGGAAAGAGTTCTTTCAGGTTGTTGAACCCAACTTCCGCTCAAACAGAAATTCTTACAGTGGTACCTCTACCTACAAACGCCTCTACTCACGAACTTTTCTAGATAAGAACCAGGTGTTCAAGATTTTTTTGCCTCTTCTCAAGAACCATTTACAAACCCAAACCTCCAAAACTGTAACTGGAAAAGGCAGGAAGAAGCCTCCGTGGGGCCTCTCTAGGAATCTCCTGGGAGGAAACAGGGCCGGAAAAGGCAGGGAGAAGTCCCCGTGAGGCCTCTCTAGGAATCTCCTGGGAGGAAACAGGGCTGGAAAAGGCAGGAAGAAGCCTCCGTGGGGCCTCTCTAGGAATCTCCTGGGAGGAAACAGGGCCGGAAAAGGCAGGGAGAAGTCCCCGTGAGGCCTCTCTAGGAATCTCCTGGGAGGAAACAGGGCTGGAAAAGGCGGGAAGAAGCCTCCGTGAGGCCTCTCTAGGAAACTCCTGGGAGGAAACAGGGCCAGAAAATGTGGGGAGAAGCCTCCCTGGGGCCTGTCTAGGAATCTCCTGGGAGGAAACAGGGCCAGAAAAGGCGGGAAGAAGCCTCCATGGGGCCTCTCTAGGAATCTCCTGGGAGGAAACAGGGTTGGAAAAGGCGGGGAGAAGCCTCTGTGGGGCCTGTCTAGGAATCTCCTGGGAGGAAACAGGGCCAGAAAATGTGGGGAGAAGCCTCTGTGAGGCCTCTCTAGGAAACTCCTGGGAGGAAACAGGGCCAGAAAATGTGGGGAAAAGCCTCCCTGGGGCCTGTCTAGGAATCTCCTGGGAGGAAACAGGGCTGGAAAAGGCGGGAAGAAGCCTCCATTGGGCCTTTCTAGGAATCTCCTGCGAGGAAACAGGGCTGGAAAAGGCGGGAAGAAGCCTCCATTGGGCCTTTCTAGGAATCTCCTGGGAGGAAACAGGGCTAGAAAAGGCAGGGAGAAGCCTCCGTGGGGCCTCTCTAGGAATCTCCTGGGAGGAAACAGAGCTGGAAAAGGCAGGGAGAAGCCTCCGTGGGGCCTCTCTAGGAATTTCCTGGGAGGAAACAGAGCTGGAAAAGGCAGGGAGAAGCCTCCGTGGGGCCTCTCTAGGAATCTCCTGGGAGGAAACAGGGCCTCCACCCTCTCTGTGGTTTCCCCAATCGCACACATTATTTGTTTTTACATATACAAACTTTTCTACTTAAGAACCTGGTCACGGAACAAATTATGTTCATAAGAAGAGGTAGCACTGGATTAAAGGGTCCAAAATAGATGGCTGTCCAGCCTCCGTTGCAATGTATCCAGTGAAGGGAATTCGGTTCCATTTTCCAATCTGTCTTATCCTTAGAAGTTCATCCGGAGTGCGACTCCTTGTAATGTCAACCTATGAATCTGTGTCTTGCTTACAGAGAGGAGCTTTCCCTGTTCTGCAAAACAAACTCTGAAGAATGCTGTCGTAACCTCACTTAGGTGTCTTGCTGCAAGGCTTAACATAATCACTATTTTGTCTCCGCGAGAGACTTCGTGTCTGCCCTTGATTGTGCTTATTGCCATTCTTTGCAGCCTTCTGGTTTGAGTTCAGAAATCTAGAGTTCAGTGACAAGAAATTGACAGATTGCAGCTGGGAAAAAAATAGAAAAGTTCATAACCTTGGCTGTAAAAAATCTCCTGGAAGGAAACAGGGCTGGGAAAGGCGGGAAGAAGCCTCCGTGGGGCCTCTCTAGGAATCTCCTGGGAGGAAACAGGGCTGGAAAAGTTGGGGAGAAGCCTCCGTGGCGCCTCTCTAGGAATCTCCTGGGAGGAAACAGGGCTGGAAAAGTTGGGGAGTAGCCTCCGTGGGGCCTCTCTAGGAATCTCCTGGGAGGAAACAGGGCTGGAAAAGTTGGGGAGAAGCCTCCGTGGGGCCTCTCTAGGAATCTCCTGGGAGGAAACAGGGTTGGAAAAGGTGGGGAGAAGCCTCCATGGGGCCTCTCTAGGAATCTCCTGGGAGGAAGCAGGGTTGGAAAAGGCGGGAAGAAGCCTCCGTGGAGCCTCTCTAGGAATCCTCTGGGAGGAAACGGGACCTCCACCCTCCCTGTGGTTTCCCCAATCGCACGCCTTATTTGCTTTTACATTGATTCCTATGGGAAAAAATGCTTCTTCTTACAAAGTTTTCTACTTAAGAACCAGGTCACGGAACGAATGAAGTTCGTAAGTAGAGGCGCCACTGTATTTGCAAATAAACGTGCAGAGCTCACTAGGTGTAATGAGGAGAGATGACTGTTTTCCCCAATACCCTTAATTTCTCGTCACTTAAGGATGATGGGAAGCAGACGTCTGTAGTATTTATTCGAGCTGTCAGTGGCTCTTGAGAAACCTGCATATTTTTGCTTGATTTAGCCTGCCATGTGTAACAATGCCAGCCAATGTAAGTGAGACACCTAAATTCTTTCATTAAGCAGTAATTCAGTATCATGGATAATACGACTACCATAAATGGAGACGGTTTCCCAGTAAAGCTCTCTGGCCCATTTGGGTGTATATAGAATGGACTTGAGCAGCATAATCTTTCATTGTGCCATTGGCATTAGTTTTGGGAGCAGACGAAACCTCTCAAGGACTTTTTTCAAAACTGAAGACCAAAAACTGATGCTTTGGTGAAACAATGATGGACATTGTTCTGCCGGGCTCTCTGGTAGGAGCCTCCCGAAAATTCAAGGGTACAAATTTCAGACACACACACGTTTGAAAATTCAAAACAATGTTCTTTATCCCAAAATTCAAAAGAAACAAAGCACCCTTTTTGTATTGCAAAGAGCACTCGTCCCAAAACAACCTTGTAGGCTGCACAATTCCCTTAATCGGTCCTTAAGTACTTAGCTAGCAGCTGTGAAGAAACGTCACAGCCCTCCTTCTTCCAACGAAGTGAGACACACACACACTTTGCTCCGCTTTGGTTTCAAAGGCGTGAAAAATCAACAAAGTCCGGAAAACAGCAAAGCATGGTCCTGAAGAACTGCGGTCAGATAATCTTCCACAACGGCCAAACCAACAGGCTGCTATTTGTATCAGCAGCTCTAATTACTGGAGCCCCACCCAATCACAGGCGGCCTCTCTTATCTCCTGTAATATGTCCTCAATTGGTCTCTTCTACGCATAACTCTGCGCCTGCGTGGGTCCAAGACTTCCGCATCCGAATCGACCGAAGATAATGGAGATTGGCTTCCTGGGCTGTGTGCCAAGCCCCCCTCTTCCAAGTCACCCCCACCTTCTTCTTTGTCCGAGGAAACTGCACTCCCTGACTCTGTCGGCAATAAAACAGGCCTAGGACATGTTGATGTTTCCCCTGCATCCACCTCCACATTCCTTGGGGCAGGAGCTGGGGCAGAGCCAACCACAACAGATATGATCCCTGTATTTAAAAAGTTGTCTGAAAGTGCCAACATGTGACCCAAGAAACCACTACTACAACCTGTTCTGTGTAATTATTTCTGTCTCTGACCGCATAATGCTCAAGATCTATATCAGAGATCTTCAAACTTGACAACTTTAAGACTTGTGGACTTTAACTCCCAGAGTTCAGCTTGCTGGAGAATTCTGGGAGTTGAAGTCCACAAATCTTAAAAGTTGCCATGTTTGGGGACCCCTGATCTATATGCTATGGGGATGGTAGTAATTGTTGTAATATAGTAGTAATTGTAATACTACTACTAGTATTTATTTGTAGTAGTTATCATAGCAGGAGCAATAATAAAACTGACCTTAGTGACAAATGTTCTCAGGACTCTGGTTGATTTGTAAGAAAGACTAGGATAGAATAGAATAGAATAGAATAGAACTTTATTTGCCAAATGTGATTGGACACACAAGGAATTTGTCTTTGGTGTACATTCTCTCAGGAGGAGAGGAGAGGAACTCTTTTGGCAGGATGCGGGAATGGACCTGAAGTCTTCAGGTTTTCAACTCTGTTTCTGCAGCCCGCCAAAGGAATTAAGCTCCCCACCTTTTCCAGCCCTGTTTCCTCCCAGGAGATTCCTAGAGAGGCCCCACGGAGGCTTCTGCCTGCCTTTTCTGGCCCTGTTTCCTCCCAGGAGATTCCCAGAGAGGCCCCAAGGAGGCTTCTCCCTGCCTTTTCCGGCCCTGTTTCCTCCCAGGAGATTCCTAGAGAGGACCCACGGAGGCTTCTCCCTGCCTTTTCCGGCCCTGTTTCCTCCCAGGAGATTCCTAGAGAGGCCCCATGGAGGCTTCTCTCTGCCTTTTCCAGCCCTGTTTCCTCCCAGGAGATTCCTAGAGAGCCCCCACAGAGGCTTCTTCCCACTTTTTCCGGCCCTGTTTCCTCCCAGGAGATTCCTAGAGAGCCCCCACAGAGGCTTCTTCCCACTTTTTCCGGCCCTGTTTCCTCCCAGGAGATTCCTAGAGAGGCCCCACGGAGGCTTCTCTCTGCCTTTTCCGGCCCTGTTTCCTCCCAGGAGATTCCTAGAGAGCCCCCACAGAGGCTTCTTCCCACCTTTTCCGGCCTTGTTTCCTCCCAGGTGATTCCTAGAGAGGCCCCACGGAGGCTTCTCCCTGCCTTTTCCGGATACAGTTTCGGAGGCTGGGGTTTGTAAGTGGAAAATGGTTCTTGAGAAGAGGCAAAAAAATCTTGAACACCCGGTTCTTATCTAGAAAAATTCTTAAGTAGAGGCTTGCTTAGGTAGAGGTACCACTGTATTTAGGCAGTTGGCCTAACAGAAGTTGGCCTTGTTTTCATTCTCTGTGGGTGAACCTCTGCAGGCTGTGCTGTTGTTTCGATATTTTTGTTTTGTTTCCCACTGTCGCCTTGAGTAAGCAAACAAGGCAGCGAGAACTTCTTAAAGTTGTCCAGCTGCTACCGAAGGCTTCGGGGCTCTTGTGTCTTAGCAGTGCAGTTGCCAAAATATTTCCTCGGGAGGCCTGTTAATAGGCCCGAGATGATATAAATTCAATACTCCGGGTTCCCTCTTCTTTCCAAAATGGACTGCACATTAACACTCTTGCTGGAGCAGTGCCTGAAAGCTGGGAAATGTTTTTACAAACCAGCTTTAATCATAAGTCATGGGTCCTTTACCAAATGGAAACATGGATGATTCAGTATCCGTTACACCGATACAGACTGCAGTTGCCGTTTTAATCATAACTATAGTTCTGCATTCAGTCCACATATAGTCCTGGTCCCACAGAGTTGGCCTTCTCTGGGTCCCATCGACTAAACAATGCCTTTTGGCGGGATCCAGGGGAAGAGCCTTCTCTGTGGTGGCCCCGACCCTCTGGAACCAGCTCCCCCCGGAGATTAGAATTGCCCCCACCCTCCTTGCCTTTCCTAAGCTCCTTAAAACTCACCTCCGCCATCAGGCTTGGGGGAATTGAGACATCTCCCCCGGGCCTATACAGTTTATGCATGGTATGGTTGTGTGTATGTTTTGCTTTTTAATAAGGGTTTTTTTAGTGACTTTTAATTATTAGGTTTGTTATACGTTGTTTTATTATTTTTGTGAGCCGCCCCGAGACTACTGAGAGGGGCGGCATGCAAATCTAATTAATAATAATAATAATAATAATAATAATAATAATAATAATAATAATAATAATAATAATGATAGATTATGTACACTATATGCCTGCTCTTTTTAATCTTTGTATTGTAATAAAAATTTATTTAATAATAATAATAATAATAATAATAATAATAATAATAATAATAATAATTACGGCTGCAATTGAGCCCGGAATATCTCTTGCTAAGTGAGTTAAATGAGTTTTGCCCCATTTTTCGATCTTTCTTGCTATGGTTGTTTCCTATTGAAGATAGATTTGATATTGAATAGAATGGAATAACAGAGTTGGAAGGGACCTTGGAGGTCTTCTAGCCCAACCCCATGCTTAGGCAGGAAACCCTATAGCAGTCATGGCTGGCTGGGGAATTCTGGGAGTTGAAGTCCAAATATCTTCAAGTGGCCAAGGTTGGGAAACACTGCCCTATAGCAATGATGGCTAATATTTTTCTTCTCACATGGCAAAAGTGCTGTCATTGGCAAAAGCACGCTGTCATTGGCGCCATAATGTGCCAGCACACATAATGCAGTATGCGCATGATATCTTCCCTGTGCATGCTCTAAGCTGATGGTCAGGAAGGTCAGAGGGACACTCCCATTGTCAACGCCTGATTGGTCGGAGTGTAAAAATATGTTCCAAGGCGCCAGAATGGAAGCTTTAGTTCCTAACGCCATGGGAAATTTGTCTTTTCCTATGGTCTTAGACGACCCTTGGGAAACGGTCATTCAACACCCAATGGGGTCCCAACATATAAAACATTAAAACAATTTAAATACGTTTCAAATTCAATTACATTTCTACATGGTGTTCAGATGTCAACCAGATTTACAATATTACCAGGAAGAATGCAAGAAATGTAGTTGAGTCACCGTTAGGCAGCTATTATCTCCACTTATATAATGTACATAATGACACCTCTAATCATATGTTGTTATTTTGGTTAATAGCAGTCTAGCACACTTTCCATCAGATAAACCACCGTCTCATCCTTTATTTGGGGAGTTTAACATATGGCAGAAGATCATGAAAAAGAGAACACACACACACAAAAAAAAAATGTGTAGCATACTTTTCTCTGAAGCTATTTATTTAATCACATAGAAACATAGAAGACTGACGGCAGAAAAAGACCTCATGGTCCATGTAGTCTGCCCTTATACTATTTCCTGTATTTTATCTTACAATGGATCTATGTTTATCCCAGGCATGTTTAAATTCAGTGACTGTGGATTTACCAACCACGTCTGCTGGAAGTTTGTTCCAAGGATCTACTACTCTTTCACTGAAATAATATTTCCTCACGTTGCTTTTGATCTTTTCCCCAACTAACCTCAGATTGTGTCCCCTTGTTCTTGTGTTCACTTTCCTATTAAAAACACTTCCCTCCTGAACCTTATTTAACCCTTTCACATATTTAAATGTTTCGATCCTGTCCCCCCTTTTCCTTCTGTCCTCCAGACTATACAGATTGAGTTCATGAAGTCTTTCCTGATATGTTTTATGCTTAAGACCTTCCACCATTCTTGTAGCCCACATTTCCAGCTTGTTGGTGGGGTTTTTTGTGTGTTTTGATTTTTTTAGCACTTCAATGCAACGCAAGACTTTTGTTAGCTATTCCCTGCTGCAGCTTGTATGCTTTTGGGCTTACCTTATAACCGAAGGTGTGTGTGTGTGGTGGGAGAGATTGCTGAGTCATCCTTTGCTGGGATTTAAAAATAAAAAAATAAAAACCCACTCTACCTGTGCTCGAAAATGAGCTGGGAAAATCCCTCTGTCCCCTTAACGGTGGTGCATTCCCTTTGATTTCTGCAGGTCGTAAAGTCCAAGCCAGAAAGACCGTCCCTGACGCCTTTAACGCTGCTGCAGCCGAGACCGTCAGATGGAATTCCACGGGTTAGCAACCCTTTAGCGGACAGTTCGCGCTCGAAGGAGATGGAGTTAGCGGACGAAATCTCCTTCCTGAACAGTGCTGCCTTCTTCACCAGGTCAGTGTCTCTTCTTTCTGCATCACAGGCAAGCCTTAGTTTCCAGACCATCTTCGCGGGGAGCATCGTTGTGTTTGCGGGTGCGCAAAGCCGCAGCTTTAAGAGCACTGCAGCAGAATGCCAACAGCTGTAAGAAATCTTAAAATGCTGAGCAGCCAGCCACGGCTCCCTCCAATTAAACACTCGTTTTGTTTATTATTAATAGCAGAACGCTCTTTTTTTTAATTGTGTGCTTACGTGCATGCCAGAAACACTGCAGTGCTATAACAGGACTATGAGAAATCGTGCCAGTAGATGTGTGTGTGCGGTGATTTTTTTTTTTAGTTGTGGTCCAAGTTAATGATCTTCAGGAAAAAAAATGATAAGGCATTTAGATTTTGTGAAATAGGGAATAATTCTTCTCTGCATTAGCGTTCGTGAAACGAGACAATTAAAGGAATGCTTCCGTTAGTTAGATGTGTTCTTCATGAAACAAGATGAACGTGCTCTTATCTTGGATTTGTTTCCGTACTTGTAATGTGAGTTGGGGGGGGGGGGCAAGGAAAAAAAAGTATCCTTCACATTTCCTTCCTGTGTCCTGCTTTAGCAGCAGGAAAACAAGCAGATAAATCTTACCATGCCGTTTGGCGGGACCCAGGGGAAGAGCCTTCTCTGTGGCGGCCCCGGACCTCTGGAATCAACTCCCCCTGAAGATTCAAATTGCCCCTACCTTTCCCGCCTTCTGCAAGATGTCGCCAGCCATGGGGGGAATAACTATCTCTTCCCCCCTCCCACCACCTTTTTTCCAGACTGTAATATATGAGAATGGTGTGATTGTGCAGTAATGATTGCTTTTAATATCTATGGGTTTTAAATCTCGTTTTTTAACTCTATTGGATTTGTATTCTATTTATTTATTTATTTATTGGATTTGTATGCCGCCCCTCTCCGGAGACTCGGGGCGGTTAACAGCAATAATAAAACAATGTACAATAATAATCCAATAAATACTAAAAATGATTAAAAACCCATTAATATAAAAACCAAACATACATTGACAGACATATTATACATAAAATTGTAAAGGCCTAGGGGGAAAGAGCATCTCAATTCCCCCATGCCTGGCAGCAGAGATGAGTTTTAAGTAGCTTACGAAAGGCAAGGAGGGTGGGGGCAATTCTAATCTCTGGGGGGAGTTGGTTCCAGAGGGCCGGGGCCGCCACAGAGAAGGCTCTTCCCCTGGGTCCCGCCAAGTGGCATTGTTTAGTTGACGGGACCCGGAGAAGACCCACTCTATGGGACCTATGTATTGTATGATTGTTGTTGTGAGCCGCCCCAAGTCTTCAGAGAGGGGCGGCATACAAATCTAAATCTTATGAGTTTCCGGAGAGGCAAAAATGTAGAGCTTTTTTCCACTTGAAGCCCATAATTTATTTATTTTTTTAAAATCCTGGTGGGTGCCAAAAAGCAGTAAATTAAGATGCTGTTTAAAAACGCAAGCTAGACTAAACTTGAATGTCATTGAAACTGAAGATCCCGAAAGAACATGAACAGATTTGTATTATCGTCAAGTAGAAGGAAAAGGGGCCGATTTGCAGAAGTGCTGGAGATGTTTTGAGGTGGTGCCGTGTGATAGAAGACACAGTGTCTGATCGAAAGTGCTGAGGCAGCTTAAGGAAAAGTGCTGGAGTCGGTGTTTGGCTGCAGGGTGTGTTTGTGTGTCTCCTTTCTGTGTTCACGGAAGCGGCTAGCGTGGAGTTGTGTGTTGTTTCCATGCAGCACTTGTTGTTGTTGTTGTTGTTGGTCCATCGTGTTCGAAGAGGACCTTGACATCTTAACAGGGTTGTGGAGGGGATGTCAAGACTTGCGCATGAATTGGATTAAGGTGTGAGAGAGGTGCGCATAGTCAGCCTCACTCTCTCTTCCCAGATTCCACCTTGCTCCAATAGCAGGACAAGAGTCGAAACAGTTGGACATGGGCTGATCCCGCTGTATAGAGCGCTGGTGAGGCCACATTTGGAATACTGTGTCCAGTTCTGGAGACCTCACCTACAAAAAGATATTGACAACATTGAACGGGTCCAAAGACGGGCTACAAGAATGGTGGAAGGTCTTAAGCATAAAACCTATCAGGAAAGACTTCATGAACTCAATCTGCAAATATAAAATTATGGCTCTTATACCAACTTCAGTCTCATTTCATTCTGGTTTTACTTACAAATATACAATAAATTCATAATCTACATACACGTATTATATAATTACAGTGGTACCTCTACTTAAGAACTTAATTCGTTCCGTGACCAGGTTCTTAAGTAGAAAAGTTTGTACGTAGAAGCAATTTTCCCCATAGGAATCAATGTAAAAGCAAATAGTGCGTGCAAACCCATTAGGAAAGAAATAAAAGCTCAGAATTTGGTTGGGAGGAGGAGGAGGAGGAAGAAGAGGAGGAGGAGGAGGACAGTCGCTGCCGAAGGAAGAAGGTGAGGTGAGGGGAATCAAAAAAATACAAAACTTTAAGGCTTAAAAAAAAAAAGAGGGACTCTGAGGCGGCGCCCAAAGAAAGGAAAAGGCTCCGTTTGCTCTGGGCTGTCCAGAGCGAAGGGAGCGTTTCTTTTCTCTGGGCGTTGGAAGAGGTTTATTCCCTCTCCAAGCGCCCACAAAAAAGAAAATGCTTCGTTCACTCTGGACTGCCAAAGCCTCCTTATGCACCACCGAAATGCTCCTCTAGCAGCACAGAAAAGCCCGAGATGGCCGGGATTAAAGGCAGAATGGCAGGAAACTGGCCGGGCCTTCGTGCCGCTCTCAAATTTCCTGGGAACTTTTTACGGGCTCGGGTTCTTAAGTAGAAAATGGTTCTTAAGAAGAGGCAAAAAAATCTTGAACACCCGGTTCTTATCTTGAAAAGTTCTTAAGTAGAGGCGTTCTTAGGTAGAGGTACCACTGTGTAACATATTACATAATATGAGATAAACATTTTTATGTAACTTAAGTTCCTTAAGTGGCAATGTCTCTAAATGTCGTGACGGTCTGCAGGAAGACATCTATCATTTATGATGATCAGATAACCTACTGTGCAGAAAGTCAGTGGATGGTTAGAATATTGCGATGCCAATTTTGTCTTGTTCAAGAGTGCAGTGAATCAAGTTCAGAAGCTGTTATATACTAAATTTTTTGACCCATTTATTTCCAGGAAGCTGGCATTTGACATTGAAGCTGCTTTGGAGCTTGGGATAGATCTGTTGAGAAAGTGACGAAGAAATGTATTGAGTCTCTCCAATCTCTTAGCAGCCTTCAATATCATTTGCTATTATTTATCTATCTATCTATCTATCTATCTATCTATCTATCTATCTATCTATCTATCTATTTATTGGATTTGTATGCCGCCCCTCTCCGTAGACTCGGGGCGGCTAACAACAGTGACAAACAGAATGTAAAGAATCCAATACTAAAACAGCTAAAAACCCTTGTTATAAAATTAATAATATCTTCCTAGGCTGCCTTTAGAGGTTAAGTTTGTATATAGCCTATTTTTCAGAGTACAAGATGCACCTTAGTTTGGAAAAATAGGGAGAAAATAGGGAGAAAAATCTACCTACCAGATATTCATCTGCCTAGCGTCCTTCGGAACCGCCTTCTGCCGCACGAATCCCAGCGACCGATAACGTCCCACAGAGTTGGCCTTCTCCGGGTCCCGACGACTAAACAATGTCATCTGGCGGGCCCCAGGGGAAGAGCCTTCTCTGTGGCGGCCCCGACCCTCTGGAATCAGCTCCCTCTGGAGATTAGAACTGCCTCCACCCTCCTTGCCTTTTGAAAACTTGTTAAAACCCACCTCTGCCGTCAGGCATGGGGGAAATGAGACATCTCCCCTGGCCTATATACCATTAATTAATTAATTAATTCATTCATTCATTCATTCGTTCATTCATTCATTTATTTATTTATTTATTAGATTTGTATGCCGCCCCTCTCCGTAGACTTGGGGCGGCTCCCAACACAATAAAAACAGTTCCTGATAAATCTAATAATTTACAATTTAAAACTTAAAAGTTAAAAAAACCCATTTTTTAAGCAGACATACCTACAAACATACCATACATAAATTATATAGGCCCGGGGGAGATATCTCAGTTCCCCCATGCCTGACGACAAAGGTGGGTTTTAAGGAGTTTGCAAAAGGCAAGGAGGGTAGGGGCAGTTCTAATCTCTGGGGGGAGCTGGTTCCAGAGGGTCGGGGCTGCCACAGAGAAGGCTCTTCCCCTGGGGCCCGCCAACTGACATTGTTTAGTTGACAGGACCCGGAGAAGGCCCACTCTGTGGGACCTAATCGGTCGCTGGGATTCGTGCAGCAGAAGGCGGTCCCGGAGATATTCTGTATCACAGGAGCCTTTGTTGCCTGAGCTTTTGAAAAATATGTACTTTAAAAAAAAAAAAAAACAGTTATGTAACATCATTCATGGTGCCAGCATCCCACAATGGAATAAAGAATGGGATTGATGGCATAGGAGGGCGGAGAGAAATGTACTCAAAATTTAAAGTGAGTCAGTTTGGAAAAACTAATGCAATGACAGCCGAAAGCACGAAGAGGGAGAAGACTTCATTTAAATTGTTTTGGATCATGAGATGATTAGTTATTAACTGGCATGGACGGCAGCTTCTCTAAGTGGGCAAGAGAACCCATAAATTTATAAAGAAGGGCACATGTTCCTCTCATCCTTAGCTTCTGTATCTATCTATCTATCTATCTATCTATCTATCTATCTATCTATCTATCTATCTATCTATCTAATCATGTGCATCTATCTATCTATCTATCTAATCATGTGCATCTATCTATCTATCTATCTATCTGTCTAATCATGTGCATCTATCTATCTATCTATCTATCTATCTATCTGTCTAATCATGTGCATCTATCTATCTATCTATCTATCTATCTATCTATCTATCTATCTGTCTGTCTAATCATGTGCATCTATCTATCTATCTATCTATCTTGCCACTGCAACCTTTTCCCAAGTTTGAATTCATTCTCAGTCCTCGTTGCCAACTTGTTCCCAACTCCCAAACCCCCCAAATCCCTTATGTAAATCGGATGCAGAATTTGTGTAGCGTCTCATGTGTGATTGTGCTGCAGAATTACATTGGTTTGATGTTTTTAAACATTGTTGACATGTTCAGTCAACAACCTGTAATTGAATTCTTTTATCACGTAGTCGAGACAATGAAGAAGATGTTATGGGTTGTTTTCCAAATTGAGAAGATGAAAGAGTTGCTAATAAACCGAGGACAAAGAAAGCAGTTACTGTATTTTTCAGAGTACAAGATGCACCTCTAACTAACTAACTAACTAACTAACTAACTAACTAACTAACTAACTAACTAACTAACTAACTAACTAACTAGCTAATCAACCAGGTAGGTAGGTAGGTAGATAGATAGATAGGACGGTCTTGGTATATTCGGGTTTCTTCCCGTGTAGGATTTGGAAATTTCTGGCGACGTTTCGACAAGGTCCCACTCGTCATCTGAAGCCTGAAGATGACAAGTGAGACCTTGTCGAAACGTCGCCAGAAATTTCCAAATCCTACACGGGAAGAAACCCGAATATACCAAGACCGGCATACCTGTACCCGTGAAAATCTACGAAAACATAGATAGATAGATAGATAGATAGATAGATAGATAGATAGATAGATAGATAGATAGATAGATAGATAGATAGATAGATAGATTATTGATTGATAGAAAGATAGATAGATAGATGATTGATAGAAAGATAGATAGATGATTGATTGATAGAAAGATAGATAATAGATATATAGATAGATGATTGATTGATTGATGGATGGATGGATGGATGGATGGATTGATAGAAAGATAGATAGATAGATAGATAGATGATAGATAGATAGATGATAGATAGATAGATAGATAGATAGATAGATAGATAGATAGATAGATAGATAGATAGATAGGTCGCTTGATAGCAATAGTCAACAATATGGTTGGCAAATAATGTCTTTTATGTGTGCATATATCGAACACCGTTGAAACTCAATGTTTTATATGTTCTAAGCTGATTTGTCTGTCTATGTTTTTTCATTTCGCTTTCTTTTTCTTTGTATGTTTTGTTTGTTTTGACTGTTTTTATATGTAGACATTTAATAAAGATTATTATTTTAAATAAAAAATAAAAAATAAATAAACCCAAAGCAAACAAAACCATATTGTTCCTTGGCCTTTTGATCCAGTGCTCTGGATTTCGCACAATTGGAACCTGATCTTTGGGATTCCATGAAAAAAGAATCTTAAATGGAGTTGAGAAAATAATTGTTTAACCTCCAAATCTTAGCATTCAGGTGAAAGAAAAAACTAGAAAAATAAAGGAAAATCTTTCCTTTAAAAGATTTCTGTGATATTTAATACCCTGTCATTTTTAGATCTCACGGGTTTTTTTTATAATGGATAGATGACTTGGGGTGGGGTGGGGTGGGGAAACTGCAGATAAGTTTTCAGTGCTTGATCTGGTTTTGATTAGATGGAAAATTCCTCCCTTTCATTCTTTTTTCAATAAAACCTGAGACTGTCTTGTGCAATAAAGAAAAGTAAATGTCCAAATTCTATCTTAAAATATTGCCACGTAGAGCAAATTCCAAGATTGGAGAGATAAAAGTTTGCTCAGTGTAACAAATTTGGCACACACAAAAAAGGTGGCTTACATTTTTAAGAACTTAACATGCTTTAATGCAGTGTTTCCCAACCTTGGCCACTTGAAGATATGTGGACAAAATTGAACGGGTCCAAAGACGGGCTACAAGAATGGTGGAAGGTCTTAAGCATAAAACGTATCAGGAAAGACTTAATGGACTCAATCTGTATAGTCTGGAGGACAGAAGGAAAAGGGGGAACATGATCGAAACATTTAAATATGTTAAAGGGTTAAATAAGGTTCAGGAGGAAAGTGTTTTTAATAGGAAAGTGAACACAAGAACAAGGGGACACAATCTGAAGTTAGTTGGGGGAAAGATCAAAAGCAACGTGAGAAAATATTATTTTACTGAAAGAGTAGTAGATCCTTGGAACAAACTTCCAGCAGACGTGGTTGGTCAATCCACAGTAACTGAATTTAAACATGCCTGGGATAAACATATATCCATCCTAAGATAAAATACAGGAAATAGTATAAGGGCAGACTAGATGGACCATGAGGTCTTTTTCTGCCATCAGACTTCTATGTTTCTAGCCTGTGAAGTCTGCGTTGGTCTCGTTGGGTTGCAGGATATTTGCTGTTCCATTTTTAAGCCGAGCTGGAGCAGTGCTGAAAATGCCAGAATTAAAAGCCTCTGCTAAGTTCTGCCAGTGCAAAGACCCGCCTATCTAACCGCGGCTGCTCGGGAGGAAGGGGGGGGGAAAGGGGAGAGAAAGGACAGGCTGTCGGTGTGAGGGTCACGTCTGTTTCCTCAGGCCTCTCTCTCGCTCCCTCCTTCCCGCCAGTGAATGAGAGCAACGTGCCTGACGTGATGTCACTTGGCTTGTGGCAAAGGCCCCGCCTGACTCCGAAAGCCTCCCCCTTCGCGTGGGAAGCGTGTGGGACGCTCTCCTCCTTTGGTCAAAAGCGGCCCAGAGCTTTGGACCCCAAGGAGGCAGGATTGGAGGGGGTGGTGGTGGAGGAAATTTCCATTTTAGTTTAGTTTTAGTTTTATTAGATTTGTATGCCGCCTCTCTCCGAAGACTCGGCTCACAACAACAGCAATACAATATACAAAGTGCAAATCCAATATAAGTTAAAAACAATTTAAAACCCATAAATATTAAAAAAGCGATCATTACTGCACAATCACACCATTCTCATATATTACAGTCAGAAAAAAGGTGGTGCTGGGGGGACGAGATAGTTATTCCCCCCATGCCTGGCGACATAGCTAGGTCTTCAACATCTTGTGGAAGGCGGGAAGAGCAGGGGCAATTCGAATTTCCGGGGGGAGTTGATTCCAGAGGGCCGGGGCCGTCACAGAGAAGGCTCTTCCCCTGGGTCCCGCCAAACGGCAATGTTTAGTCGACGGGACCCGGAGAAGGCCAACTCTCTGGGACCTAATTGGCCGCTGAGATTCGTGCGGCAGAAGGCGGTCCTGGAGGTATTCTGGTCCGATGCCATGTAGGGCTTTATAGGTCATAACCAACACTTTTTCTGCCCTCTTTCACGTGTAAATCTCCTGCCCTCTTTCACTTGAATCAAATGATCTCCAGGAGGGCAGGAGATTTACACACACACATACCCCATAGGTGCCACTGATATTGAACGGGCTTGATATTAAGAAAGAAGTGTAAAGCTAAAGTAGCTGGCATACAAGATTATTATTATTGTTGTTGTTGTTGTTATTATTAATTAGATTTGTATGCCGCCCCTCTCCGAAGACTCGGAGCGGCTCAAAACATCAATACATCATCATCATCATCATCATCATCATCATTATTATTATTATTATTTATTAGATTTGTATGCCGCCCCTCTCCGTAGAGCTTAATATTAAGCTTATATCTGTTGTGTGCTCTTGTGTTGTTGTGGTTGAAGCTGAAGTAGTGTTTGACAGGCAGGACATTGCAGCATATGATCTTGTGGGCAATACTTAGATCACGTTTGAGGCATCTTAGTTCTAAGCTTTCTAGACCCAGGATTGTAAGTCACAGAAGTTTGATTTACTTGGAGTGATGTTGTGTTGTTTAAGCGTTCCCTTTATTCTTTTCGAGCACTGTATGTCCTCTGTCCTATAGTCTCTCCTATATCTTATTTGTTTGTTTGTTTGTTTGTTTATTTTGTCCAATACACAGAGGTTTTAGTGGGTATATATCTATATACACATAGTAAAATACATGATGAAGGTTATAGAGGAGATACTCATAGTAAAATATATCTAAGAAATAATAGAAAAGAAGATATAGGAATAGAACATATCAATGAAAGAATAGAAGAAGAGATATAGGAATAGAAGAAAGGAATAGGAGATATAGGAGAGCAATAGGACAGGGGACGGAAGGCACTCTAGGGCACTTCTATCCATCATCTATCTATTATATCTCTTTTATCTCTTATATTTTCTGCTATTCTCTCTAGTTATATTTTACTTCTCTTCTATACTCTTTTTGATACATTCTACTCGTATATATCCTCTATAACCTTCATTGTGTATTATTGTGTATTGGACAAAACAAACAAACAAAGAAAATAAATAAATAAATACTTGGAACGTTGCCTCCGATTTTAATTTGCTACGGCTCCGCCTGGCCTCTCCAAAACCCAAAGTTTCCAGTTACTCGGGGAGGGGAGCGGAGCGCTGGAACCGGCGGCCCCGGCTTTGGAGGCAGCTGTGGGAGGGCCCGAGGGGTGTGTGCGTGCGTGTGTGTGTGTAGATCGCGAGGATCTCCGCGGCGGAGTAAAAGAGGAGGAAGCTTTCCTTGCCAGGCGGATCCCTGGCCGCGCGCGCTCCTGCGTAAAAGTCAACCGGCGGCGGTGCCTTTGCCCAAGGCGGGCGCGCTGGAAACTTGGCAGCCGATCTCCGGAGCGGGAAGGCGAAGGCAGCTTGGTTGTCTTTATTTTTTTGCAAAGTGAAGCCGAGAGGTTGGCTGGTGCCTTGCGGGCGAAGGGGACCGTTTGCGCGGGCTGTGGTGGAGGAGAAACCCCTGTGCGCTTTTGCAAGAAGAGGCGCCAAGCTCTCTCTTTTCCGGCATGGCTTTGGAGATCGTCTCTCTGCAAAGGTAAAGTAATAATAATAATAATAATAATAATAATAATAATAATAATAATAATAATAATAATAATAATAATAATAATAATAATTCGCCTTGACTTTTTATTTATTTATTTATTTTATTTGTTTGTTTGTTTTGTCCAATACACAATGATACACAATGATACACAATGAGGGTTATAGAACCTTGGCCACTTGAAGATATTTGGACTTCAAATCCCAGAATTCCCCAGCCAGCAAATGCTGGCTGGAGACTTCTATGAGTTGAGGTCCAGATATCTTTAAGTGGCCAAGGTTGGGAAACAATGTTATAGAATAGAATAGAATAGAATTTTATTGGCCAAGTGTGATTGGACACACAAGGAATTTGTCTTGGTGCATATGCTCTCAACGTACATAAAATAAAATATAGCATTTGTCAAAAATCATGTGGTACAACACTTAATGATAGAGGATTATAGAGGATATAATCAGATAGAATGTATGAAAGGGGGAATGGAGGAGAAAATATAGCTATGAGAGAATAGCAGAAAAAGATACAGGTATAGAAGAGAAGATATAGGAGAGACAATAGGACAGGGGACGGTAGGCGCTCTGGTGTACTTATGTACGCCCCTTACTGACCTCTTAGGAACTTGGTGAGGTCAACCGTGGATAGTCTAAGGGTAAAGTGTTGGGGGTTAGGGGATGACACTACATAGTCTGGGGTAGTGAATTCCACGCTTGGACAACTGGATTACTAAAGTCGTGTTTTTTACAGTCAAGTTTGGAGCACTTAATATTAAGCTTGTATCTGTTGTGGGCTCTTGTGTTGTCGTGGTTGAAGCTGAAGTAGTCTTTGACAGGCAGGACGTTGCAGCATATGATCTTGTGGGCAATACTTAGATCTAAGCTTCCTAGACCCAGGATTATAAGTCTAGAAACTTGGGGGGTTTCTGTCTCTTTTGAAGGAGTGTGTGGATGCACCAAGCTGCCTTCGAAATATACTGCTCAAAAAATTAAAGGGAAAACTCAAATAACACATCCCAGGTGTGAATGAATGAAATATTCTCATTGAATCCTTTGTTCTGTACAAAGTTGAATGTGCTGACAACATGTGAAATTGATTGTCAATCAGTGTTGCTTCTTAAGATTTCACAGGAGTTTGATTTACTTGGAGTTATATTGTGTTGTTTAAGTGTTCCCTTTATTATTATTTTTTGAGCAGTGTATCTACTGACCCCCTTGCATCCTGGACATAAACTGCTTCAACTCCTACCCTCTAGAATAGAATAGAATTTTATTGGCCAAGTGTGATTGGACACACGAGGAATTTGTCTTGGTGCAGATGCTCTCAATGGACATAAAAGAAAACCAATCATGTGGTACAACACTTAATGGTTGCCATAGGGGTCAAATAAGCAATGAAGAAGGAAGCCGCTATAGAGCACTGCACACCAACACAACTAGACACAAGAACAGTTTTTCCCCGAACGCCATCACTCTACTACACAAATAATTCCCGCAACACTGTCAAACTATTTAGTAAGTCTGCGCTACTATTACTACTATTTGATTTCACAAGAGTTTGGTTTACTTGGAGTTATATTGTGTTGTTGAAGTCTAGCCCTTTATTATTATTATTTTTTGAGCAGTGTATTTTCCCCTGAGTAAAAGCCTCTGCTACTGATTTCCAACACCACCCTCTCCTTATATTTAGCAGAAAATGAAACCGTTCTGGGTTTGGAACAAAAACAGAAAAAGGTCCCGAACGAAGGTGCATTTTTCAAGAGGCAACTTGTCTTTTTGGTGTGTTTTTTTTCCTTGGAACACGTTTCGCTTCTCAGGCAATTGGCTTTTCCTATTAATAAATATAAATGGTGTTTTACAGAATAAGAATAGAATAGAATAGAATAACGAGAGTTGGAAGGGACCCCGAAGGTCTTCTAGTGACAGTGATTTTCAACCTTTTTTGAGCCATGGCACATTTTTTACATTTACAAAACCCTGGGGCACATTGAGTTTGGGGGGGGGGCGGCTAAAAAAAGTTTGGACAAAAACTTTTTCTCTCTCTTCCTCCCTTTCGCTCTATTTCTCTCTCCCTCTTTCTCTCCCTTCATTTTTCTCTCTCTCTCCATCCCTCTTTCTCTCTTCCTTCCTTCCTCTCTTTTTTGCTCTCTTTCTCCCTCCCTCTATGTCTTTCTCCCACCTTCCCTCCCTCTCTTTCTCTCTCTTTCTTTCTCTCTCTCTCTTGCTCTCTTTTGCTTTCTTTCTCTTGTTCTCTCTCTCTCTTGCTTTCTTTCTTTCTCTCTCTCTTGCTTTCTCTCTCTCTCTCTCTCTTGCTTTCTTTCTTTTTCTCTTGTTTTCTCTTTCTCTCGCTCTCTCTTTCTTTCTCTCTTTCTCTCTCTCTCTTTCTTTCTCTCTTGCTTTCTTTCTCTCTCCCTCTCTCTCTTTCTTTCTCTCTCTCTTGTTTTCTTTCTCTCTTAGCTTCGCGGCACACCTGACCATGTCTCATGGCACACTAGTGTGCCGCGGCACATTGGTTGAAAAACACTGTTCTAGTCCAACCCCTTGCTCAGGCATGGAGACCCTACTATTCCAGACAAGTCACTGTCCAATTTCTCCGCAAAAGCCTCTATTGACGGAGCTCTCACAACTTCTGAAAGCAAGCCCTTCTTCCACGGGTTAATTGTTCTCACTGTCAGGAAAATTCACCTTAATTCTAGGTTACTATAGGTAGAACTCGTGCGTGCTTGTGCAAACCTAAATACAGAGTTTTATGCACGGGAAAGAAAAACAGTTTTTACAAGGAGCAAAGAAATGAAAAATTTTCTCCTTTTTTGCTGCTTTTTCCCACAAAGACGCCTATAGCTAGAACTTTTCTCCTTCCGGGTGAGATACAGTTAGAAATAAATTATCTTTTAATGAAGCAGTGTTCAGTACACATGTCCAAGAGTGAAGTGCAATTTATTATGATGTAACATTATACTACAAGCAGAGTAGGGGGCTAGGGACAAGTGTTTGCTCTATGAAATATTACTCTGTTGATCTTTCTTGCCAACCTCAGTTGCCTTGAGGTTATTTGTGATTATTTAACTCAGGACATAGCTTTTTTTCCCCCCTACTTGAAGCTGAAAGTAAAAGTTTGTACAAAATAGAATATGGTGTAATAAGCTATATAAAAAGATAGTTTATAGGTGTGTAAACACATTAATAATTGCTTAACCTGTTAGCCTGGCTGAATTTCCATGCATATTTATTATAACATGTTCTTTTACCACATTTGAATGGGACACATAAAGATTGTAATCTGAAGAAAGAAAATGATGTAATATTAATATTGCTTCTTACATAATTTTTTTGGAGCTTTTAAATGTTGCGGTAAAAAAAAAACATTAAAAATTGCCTGTGTACCTTTCCTTTAGAGCAGTACGAAAAATTCAGGGATTGACCAACAAACACATTGTTTTGCAATTATATTCTCCAAAAACCTTCGTTTTGACTGTATTAATCTGATTGGTTGGATTTTTTTAAATGAATAGCATTGATTTGTGCAAAACATATCTTTTTAATTGCTTGACAATCCTGACCAATGTAGAAAAAGTGCCTGTCTATCAGCCTTCAGTTGAAAACTTATTTGAAAATATATGAAATGTGTTAATATTTCTATTCTGTGCTGAAAAATCTTCATTTACTTTTTTTTTTTGGAAGTGAAATGTTTGGCTTAGAGGTCAGCGTGGGAGTGTGCTCAAGAAAGTCTTCTGTTTTGCTTCTCTTCAAACTCTTAATTAACTTTTAGTTTATTATTAACTCCTATTAACTTTGGTATTTACTATATTTGAGCTGAGGAACAGTATATGGTGCAAAATTATTCAGATTTCTATCAGAAACTGATAGCTCTTCCAAATTTATCTGAATTCTCACAAACTATCTGCCCTGTCCCCAAACTTGGCGACTTTAAATTTTGTGGGCTTCAACTCCCATAATTCTCTAGCCAACTAAACTCCAGGATGGAAGGGTGTGTATAAGCGCACTAGTGTGCCTACCATCCCTGTCCTTGTATCCTGTCTTTATACTTTGTTATGTTAATACAAACTATAATTCTATACTTGTTTGAGAAAATATAATAAATAAGAACAAAATAAATAAATTTATTAAAGTTTGTTGCAAAAATCAAAACCAGAAGCACACACAGATGACTGATTCAGCTGCATTCAGTAACTTATTCATAAACAGATTGACATAATTAACTCTCCTGCTAATGCTAATACAATACGAGTTAGTTTCATTTCAGTAGAGAGGACAGAGTGACAATGCAGAGTGGACTGAGCCACGCCCAGCCTTAAGCTTAAGTTTCCGTTTCGATTCTCTGCACAGACTTAGAAGTGTTTAACTCCCATTGGCTGACTTGGTTGCTAGGCCTATTCATTGGCTAACTTTGTTAACATGGGTTTCCCAGTTCATGAACATCTTAACAGAATTCTGGGAGTTGAAGTCCACAAGCCTTAAAAGTGGCCATGTTTGAAGACCTCTGCTGTAGGTTATGCCATCCCTGCCCCCATTGGTGCTTCTCGATGTTGAAGACCACAGCTGAAGCTTTTTGATCTCTGCAGTGGAGGAATCTATGACCTAGCGCAGTGACGGCAAACTTTTTTTCCCTTGGGTGCCGAACTAGAGTGTGCACACCCTATTGCACATGCTTGAGTGCCCACACCCATAATTCAGTGCCAGGGAGGGCAAAAACAGCTCCTCCCCCCGCCCAGGCGCTCTGGAGGCCATAGGTTCGCCATCACTGACCTAGTGGCAGGGATTTAGCAGCTTTAAAAACTATTTAGCAGCTTTAAAAACTATGAACATCAACTCCCAGAATTCCTCTGGTGAAGCATGGACCTCAATTCCTTCAGCATGGCTGGCTGAGGAATTCTGGGAGTTGAAGTCCACACTCCTAAAGTTTGGAGACTTCTGTCCTGGTGCTAGAAATATTTCAGGACATCGGTTAAAATTCACTTAATGAAAAAATCTGTCCCACAGGAAACTAATATTCAGGGTTGATTTTTTTCTGATTTAATCTTTTCCTTGACAGATTCCAGCAGCTAATATGTTTCCCCCCAAAATAATACCGGTCCCCATAATAAGGCCAATTCAAGCTTTTCAGCGCATTCGCTGATATAAGACACCCCCCCAAATAAGGCCCCCACAACTACAGTGGCACCTCATCATACGAACTTAATTGGTTCCAGGAGGAGGTTCGTAAGGTGAAAGGTTCGTAAGATGAATCAATGTTTCCCATAGGAATCAATGTAAAAGCAAATAATGCGTGCAAATCCTTCAGGAAAATCCCAAACTTTAGAAGGGAGGCGAACAGAGGGCAGGGAGGAGCAGCTAAGGGGGGCGGGTGGAAGAAGCAAGGCTAGGCTAAAGGGTGAGTGGGAAGGAAGAAAGGCAAGGGGGGCGCCCCTCCCTTTTCTTTCTTCAAAAGACACCGTTTCAGTGCCTTTGCAAGCACGTTGTTCTCTGCAAAGTCTTTCCTCCCCCAAGCTGCCCCTCCCTCCTCCCTTTTCTTTCTTCAAAAGACACCCTTTCAGTGCCTTTGCAAGCACATTGTTATCCGCAAAATCTTTCCTCCAAGCTACCCCTCCCTTTTCTTTCTTCAAAAGACACCCTTTCAGTGCCTTTGCAAGCACGTTGTTCTCTGCAAAAACTTTCCTCCCCCAAGCTGCCCCTCCCTCCTCCCTTTTCTTTCTTCAAAAGACACCCTTTCAGTGCCTTTGCAAGCACGTTGTTCTCTGCAAAATGTTTCCTACTCCAAGCAGCCCCTCCCTTTTCTTTCTTCAAAAAAGGGGGGGGAAAGAAACCCCTTCATCCCAGCAGCAGCTGCTTGGGTTCGTAAGGTGAAAATAGTTCGGAAGAAGAGGCAAAAAAATCTTAAACACCGGGTTCGTATCTTGAAAAGTTTGTTAGAACAGGCGTTCGTAAGATGAGGTACCACTGTACTTTCAGGGCAAAGGGGGGGGGGGATATGCCCGGAGTCATTCATTTTGTGCTGGACACTCTTTTGGCCGCGAAAGCGAGAGGAAGGTGCACGGACACCTTGTGGGACTAGCTCAGCTCCTACGGCAATTTTAAACATGCTCCTGCATGCGAGGAAGAAGAAGCAAGCATTGATCCCTCCCGCGCCGTCTCCTCGCAGGCTGGAGCACATTTAAAAACGCAGCCCGGGGAGCCAAGCCAGTACCGTCGGGTGTGCACATACCCTCCTCTCGCTTGCTCTTTCATCTGGCCAAAAGAATCCCTGGCAACGGAAAGAGTGGCTCCGGGCCACGAGAGTCAGAGCAAGTGTGAGGCGGGCGTGCACACACCCTGTGGGACTGGCTTAGCTCCTTTGCGCTGCCTCTGGCAACGTATGGAAACGTATGCACCTACAAAGGTGCAGGAGCAAAATCGCGCTGGTCCCGCTAGCACTCACGAGCCGCCGCGGCGAGCCCAATTTAGCGTTCTGGCTAGCAGCCCGCCCCGTTTGTGGAGCAGGACTCTGCAAGGCTTGTGCTGTTGCGTGCATGAAACGGCATGTGCTGTATGTTGAAGCTCGCAACAGCCCTGCAGTTTGTGCATGCAGTGACACAACAAGTCCTGCTCCACGAGGCGGTGGCGACAGGCCAGCCGCTCAGCCCGCGCCAAGAACAGGGAGTGGAGGCGGCAGCAATGGGACATCCAGTCCCACGCTCATCGCCAAAATAATAACCTCCCCAAGGCCATATTTGGGGTTCAAAAAAAAATTAAGGCCCTGTCTTATTTTCAGGGAAACACAATAAGTAGATAAAATGATGTGTGTTGTGCCAGGGAATTCTTTTGTACAACAGAAAATTTAATCACCCTGTTTGCAGATTGAAATATTGCCTTCCTGAAATCCTCTAGAGGTTTATCGTTTATCTTAAGGAACTGATGAGTAAAGGAGTAAGTTGTTATGACAAAACAGGCCCAGCAAGAGTTCAACATAAGGTTTCTTCTCCTCAGGAAAATATTCTCACTCTTATCAAACTTGGTTAGAACACGGAACTCATGATGGTAAACATAGCATAATTGCTTTTATAATGCTAACAGATTACTGTGTAGGAAAGGGAATGTTTGTTGTCATAATTATTAGTTAGGTCCAACAGTTAATCATTCATTGATACAATACAATCCTAATATCATGTGTCGGTATCAAGTATCAAGATTTTTATCACGCCTTTATTACTTTATAAGTAACTCGGGAGAGTGAACATACACAACACTCCTTCCTTGTCCTTCTGTTTACCCCACAATCACAGGCTGGTGAGATGGATTACACTTTCGCCAGACCCATCCTCGAACACAGCTCATCTGTTTGGAACCCATACCACTTTTCTTTATTATTATGTCAGTACAACACAGCCAACGGGATCACTATGCTGGATTTCGTATTTCATCACCAGTCGGGCGCTTCCCAGGCACCTAGGGACTGCGTGATATAGCGGTGAATCATGTCTGCCGATCCCAGTAAAGCGGCCTTTTGCAATTGACCAATGGAGATTTTGTCAATTCTGATGGTTTTCAAATGTCCCCTGAGATCCTTTGGTCCCTGCGCCCAGCATGCCAAGGACCACTGGGACCACTTTCACAGGCTTATGCCAGAGTCGTTGCAGCTCGATTTTTAGATCTTCGTATTTCACTAATTTCTCTAGTTGCTTCTCCTCAATTCTGCTGTCCCCTGGGATTGTGATGTCGATGATCCATACTTTCTTTTTCTCCATGATCACAATGTCTGGTGTGTTATGCTTCAGAATTCGGTCAGTCTGAAGTCGGGGTATTATTATTATTATTATTTATGTCAGTACAACACAGCAAACGAGATCCCTATGCTGGATTCCGTATCTCATCACCAGTCAGGCGCTTCCCAAGCACCTAGGACTGCGTGATGTAGCGGCGAATTATGTGTGCCGATCCCAGTAAAGTGGCCTTTTGCAATTGACAGATGGAGATGTTGTCAATTCCGATGGTTTTCAAATGTCCACTGAGATCCTTTGGTACTGCGCCCAGCGTGCCAAGGACCACTGGGACCACTTTCACGGGCTTATGCCAGAGTTGTTGCAGCTCGATTTTTAGATCTTTGTTTGTTTTGTTCCTGTAGCTCATTTGTCGATGGCTGCCCAGGTTCCACAGCAGCCACCGCGGTCCTCTTTATCCTGGGCGACGACCAAGCCAGTATGGACTTCTTTTTGTTTTGTCTCTCCATTAGTTTAAATGGGTTAGGTACGTTTAGTCTGGCTCCTCTGCTTTGACCACTCGGCAAGGTTAGACCTACCAGTAGGTTACACTACCACCGGCACAGCTCTCAGCTTCATTATTATTATTATTATTATTATTATTATTATTATTATTAATTAGATTTGTATGCCGCCCCTTTCCGTGGACTCGGGGCGGCTAACAACAATAATAAGACAATATAAACAAATCTAATATTTAAGTTAATTTTTAAAACCCCAATTTAAGAAACCAATCATACATACAGACATACCATGCATAAATTTTATAAGGCAAGGGGGAAGGGAAAGTCTCAGTTCCCCCATGAGGTGGGTTTTAAGGAGCTTACGAAAGGCAAGGAGGGTGGGGGCAACTCTGATATCTGGGGGGAGTTGGTTCCAGAGGGTCAGGGTTGCCACAGAGAAGGCTCTTACCCTGGGTCCCGCCAAACGGCATTGTTTAGTCGACGGGACCTGGAGAAGGCCAACTCTGTGGGACCTAACTGGTCGCTGGGATTCGTGCGGCAGAAGGCGGTCCCTGAGATATTCTGGTCCGATGCCATAAAGGGCTTTTCTGACGTTAACACTCTCGAAAATGTCCAAAGATACTTCACCAGAAGAGCCCTTCACTCCTCTACCCGAAACAGAATTCCCTACGAGACTAGATTTAAAATCCTGGGTCTAGAAATCTTAGAACCGTCTCTCCAACAGCCAATAGGCACGATTGAATCCGGAACCTTTCACCCCTACATAGGAGTCATTTGGAGCGGAGTCGCCCAGAGCGTCCAATAGCATTCTTCTAGCATGTGTTAGCAAACCCACAAACATGATGAAACAGCCTACGTGACCGAGTTGTATTTTTTACGGCCATCTGCAAATAATTAAGTTAGAACACAAGATAATCTAAATAGCTGCAGGACCATTTTACACTATATTGGTCACGGAGTTGATTTTTTTTTTTACTGGTGACCAATTACACTGATATGTAATCTCCCATCAATTTCTTTAATGGCCCTTCTCTTGGAAAAGTGGTATATACACACAGAGAGTGCAGGAAATTGGTCTTCTGGTATCATTACAGTCACTTGTTTTTAACCAGGATTGCAGATTGATTATTTATATCTGTTTCTTGCAGATAAGCCCAATAAGAAATACTTTGAACTTCATTGATTTCACAAAAGTTTGGGGTTATATTCTGGGTTTAACAGTTCCTGAAACCTTTTTAAAAGAAGATGCAAACACCAACAGATTAATTTTAACAAAGAGAAAAAGAAGTAAAACAAAGAAAAAGTAAAAATAAAAAGTTTGAATCCATACTATCGGGAGGAGTGAGATTGTTTTGTTTTGTTTGGGAAAAAAAGCTTGGCTTTTTGGCTGAAATAGTTATAGCCATAGGTGGTTGGCATTCAACCAAGTTTTTAGGAATAGTTCTATGGCAGCTATTTGTGGCTTGCTTGGTAACCACCTAACTCCCGCCCTCTTATGCAACATGGGGTTTGTTATGTATGAACATGCTACTGTTGAATTCAAAGGAAGGGCGCAGCTTGGCTGAAAGACAACATCCGTCATTCCTTCCTTTAAACCCCCCACCCCCTTTTTTTGTCTTACCCATCCAGGGAGGTTGGACAAACTGCAAATAATAAACAGATGTGTCTTTTTCCAAGTTTTCTTTTTTAAAGTAATTTTTATTGAATTTTATACATAAAAAAGTACAAACACAACATATAAACAAACATCAACACGAATTCAAATCCAAATATTTTTCAAGTAAGTTAACATCCAACTTTTTCCTTCTTTTCCGTATACTATAAGATTATATACATATATTCTAATATCATACACATTTTCATTATAAATCAGTTCTCCTTTTTCTTATCCATTTGTCAATGTCCAGATATCATAATAGTCTGAATCTTTTAGAAACATAGAAGATTGACGGCAGAAAAAGACCTCGTGGTCCATCTAGTCTGCCCTTATACTATTTCCTGTATTTTATCTTAGGATGGATATGTGTTTATCCCAGGAATACTTAAATTCAGTTCCTGTGGATTTATCTACCACGTCTGCTGGAAGTTTGTTCCAAGGATCTACTACTCTTTCAGTAAAATAATATTTTCTCATGTTGCTTCTGATCTTTCCCCCAACTAACCTCAGATTGTGTCCCCTTGTTCTTGTGTTCACTTTCCTATTAAAAACACTTCCCTCCTGGACCTTATTTAACCCTTGAACATATTTAGATGTTTCGATCATGTCCCCCCTTTCCCTTCTGTCATCCAGACTATACAGGTTGAGTTCATGAAGTTTGATGTTTAAGACCTTTTTTTGTCATTTATTGCCATAGTTAACCCATCCATTTCTGCAGTCATATACTTTCTTAATTATTTCTCTGTCTTCCAGTGTTCTTGGATGGTTCCATTTTTGTGCATACATAATTCTTGTTGCTGTCACAATATGTAACAGCAGATACTTTATGTTTCTGCTCACCCATTTTGAGACTCAGAAATCACTACCCCTAAATCCTTCTCTTCTAAAGTTTTTGCTGGCAGTTCTGTGTTAGCAAAAACTTCAGAAGAGAAGGATTTAGGGATAGTGATTTCTGACCGTCTCCAAATGGGTGAGCAGTGCGGTCGGGCAGTAGGAAAAGCAAGTAGGATGCTTGGCTGCATAGCTAGAGGTATAACAAGCAGGAAGAGGGAGATTGTGATCCCCTTATATAGAGTGCTGGTGAGACCCCATTTGGAGTACTGTGTTCAGTTCTGGAGACCTCACCTACAAAAAGATGTTGACAAAATTGAACGGGTCCAAAGACGGGCGACAAGAACGGTGGAAGGTCTTAAGCATAAAACGTATCAGGAAAGACTTCATGAACTCAATCTGTATAGTCTGGAGGACAGAAGGAAAAGGGGGGACATGATCGAAACATTTAAATATGTTAAAGGGTTAAATAAGGTTCAGGAGGGAAGTGTTTTTAATAGGAAAGTGAACACAAGAACAAGGGGACACAATCTGAAGTTAGTTGGGGCAAAGATCAAAAGCAACGTGAGAAAATATTATTTTACTGAAAGAGTAGTAGATCCTTGGAACAAACTTCCAGCAGACGTGGTTGGTCAATCCACAGTCACTGAATTTAAACATGCCTGGGATAAACATATATCCCCCCTAAGATAAAATACAGGAAATAGTATAAGGGCAGGCTAGATGGACCATGAGGTCTTTTTCTGCAGTCAGTCTTCTGTTTCTATGTTTCTATGTAATTTTTCTTTATAATTCCTAGCAGGAATAATTCCGGCGTGAATTCAATATTAGTTACTGTTATTTCCTGTAGCCAACTATGAAGATTTCTCCAATATTATTATTATTATTTATTAGATTTGTATGCCGCCCCTCTCTGTAGACTTTCCTTGCTTTTTCCAGGTTTTCTACTACAGTTCTCCTCTGGGTTGTAATTCTTTAAGAAAGGAAACAGTAGAAGTTGATTAAGAGGATCCATCTCTCCAGGAAAGGAACAGAAGCTGTGTAACACTCACCATGTAAACACATTAGGAGCATCATCTTGTGATTTATTTATTTTTAAAAGAGAGAGTTGATTTCAGGTCTCCCATAAATAAAGCATTTATCTTAATTAGAATGCTTTTTATGACCTTTTAGATAACTTGGAGTTTACTTATCCAGTAACTAATGGTTAAACTGCATGACCTTCTAATTCCAATATTATCTTGGAAACAGGATTAGCAAATACTTATTTATTTATTCATTTGTCCAACACACAAATACATAGGAAGAAAAATAGACATGTGGTAATATATATAAGGGTAAAGTGAACTTAGAGAAGAAGATATATGAAAGAAAGAAAATATATATGATAAGTGAGAGAAAGGAGAGACAATTGGACAGGGGACGAAAGGCACACCAGTGCACTTATGCACGCCCCTTACTGGCCTCTTAGGAACCTGGAGAGGTCAATCATGGAGAGTCTAAGGGAGAAGTGTTGGGGGTTAGGGGTTGACACAATTGAGTCCGGCAATGAGTTCCACACTTCGATAACTCGATTGTTGAAGTCATATTTTTTATAGTCAAGTTTGGAGCGGTTCGTATTAAGTTTGAATCTGTTGCGTGCTCTTGTGTTGTTGCGGTTGAAGCTGAAGTAGTCATTGACTGGTAAGACATTGCAGCATATGATCTTGTGGGCAATACTCAAATCGTGTTTTAGGCGTCGTAGTTCTAGGCTTTCTAGGCCCAGGATTGTCGGTCTATTTTCGTAGGGTCTTCTGTTTTGAGTGGAGGAGTGAAGGGCTCTTCTGGTGAAATAACTTTGGACATTTTCAAGGGTGTTGATGTCTGAGTTGTGGTATGGGTTCCAGACAGATGAGCAGTAGTCTAGGATGGGTCTGGCAAAAGTTTTGTAAGCTCTTGTGAGTAGTGTGAGATTGCCTGAGCAGAAGCTGCGTATGATCAGGTTAACAACTCTAGAAGCCTTTTTGGCGATATTGTTGCAGTGGACTTTGGCACTTAGGTCATTCGATGTTAGTATTCCAAGGTCTTTTACTGATTTTTTTTTAAAAAAAGCGAGAGTTGATTTCAGGTCTCCCATAAATAAAGCATTTATCTTAATTAGAATGCTTTTTATGACCTTTTAGATAACTTGGAGTCTGCTTATCCAGTAACTAATGGTTAAACTGCATGACCTTCTAATTCCAATATTATCTTGGAAACAGGATTAGCAAATACTGTACAAGTAAATATGCAAAGTGTAAGTTTTTTGGGAGAAAGTCGTAAACATAGTGTTATGTCATTTTTGTACCCCTAGCATGGTTTGTGTCTGTCTGCAGACTTTTGAATATACCTCTGATATTAAGAGTCTAAAGTCCAGACGTCCACTGTTGTTGCTTGCCAATTGTTCACCAATTCCCAGAACCGCCTTGGAAAATGAGACGCAACCTCAGCTAACAATGTCATTATTATTTTTTTATTTATTTACTCTATTTTTGGTATCTTTTACCTCCCTAAAAGAGGCTGAAAAGTTCGGTTCTTTTCTCTTTCATTGTTACTCTCTGTATATAAATTTAATAAATAAAAAATAACCAGGCCAAATTGCCCATGAGTGGCCAGTGTGTTAGGCAGTCCTAATTTCTAGGGGGAGCTGGTTCCAGAGGGTCGGGGCCGCCACAGAGAAGGCTCTTCCCCTGGGTCCCGCCAGCCGACACTGTTTAGTCGACGGGACCCGGAGAAGGTCAACTCTGTGGGACCTAACCGGCCGCTGGGATTTGTGCGGCAGAAGGTGATCTCGCAGATATCCTGGTTCAGTACCATGAAGGGCTTTATAGGTCATAACCAACACTTTGAATTGTGACTGGAAACTGATCGGCAAACAATGCAGACTGCGGAGTGTTGGTGTGACATGGGCATATTTGGGAAAGCCTTCTCGCAGCTGCATTCTGCACGATCTGAAGTTTCCGAACACTCTTCAAAGGTAGCCCCATGTAGAGAGCGTTACAGTAGTCGAACCTCGAGGTGATGAGGGCATGAGTGACTGTGAGTAATGACTCCCGGTCCAAGTACGGCCGCAACTAGTGCACCAGGCAAACCTGGGCAAACGCCCCCCTCGCCATAGCTAAGATAAAATACAGGAAATAGTATAAGGGCAGACTTGATGGAACATGAGGTCTTTTTCTGCCGTCAATCTTCTATGTTTATAAAAGCCCAGGCATAATAATAATAATGATGATGTGTTTGCAAAAAGGAGGTTTTACAAAAATGCTTGGCCAAGGTATCCAATTGATAAGGCGGAATGTAAGATCAACAAAACAAAGTTTGCCTTCAGATTAAGCTAAAATCAACACGCTCGCTTTTAACCTGATGTGCAAACAGGCAGTGCAGGTCAAGCCTGCAGGGAAAAACAGCATAGCACCTGACACCTTAAGACCTGAGAAAATAGTTTGGGTTTTGGGGAACAGATGATAAAAACATAGAAACATAGAAGTCTGACGGCAGAAAAAGACCTCATGGTCCATCTAGTCTGCCCTTATACTATTTTCTGTATTATATCTTAGCATGGATATATATTTATCCCAGGCATGTTTAAATTCAGTTACTGTGGATTTATCTACCACGTCTGCTGGAAGTTTGTTCCAAGGATCTACTACTCTTTCAGTAAAATAATATTTTCTCATGTTGCTTTTGATCTTTCCCCCGACTAACTTCAGATTGTGTCCCCTTGTTCTTGTGTTCACTTCCCTATTAAAAACACTTCCCTCCTGAACCTTATTTAACCCTTTAACATATTTAAATGTTTCGATCATGTCCCCCCTTTTCCTTCTGTCCTCCAGACTCTACAGATTGAGTCCATTAAGTCTTTCCTGATACGTTTTATGCTTAAGACCTTCCACCATTCTTGTAGCCCGTCTTTGGACCTGTTCAATTTTGTCAATATCTTTTTGTAGGTGAGGTCTCCAGAACTGAACACAGTATTATTCCAAACGTGGTCTCACCAGCACTCTATATAGCGGGATCATAATCTCCCTCTTCCTGCTTGTTATACCTCTAGCTATGCAGCCAAGCATCCCATGATATTTAGAAATGGCTTATATGTGCAGCAGCATGAATGACCTGTGCTGCTCTTCAGCTTGTTAGGAGCACATCTTAGTTTTAAATGTTTTGTCTTGAGAATCAGTGCAAATAAGAGGAAGCAGGGCAATCTGTCAATCAAATGATTGCACAACATATTTGTTTATCTGGGGAAAAACAAGAATTATAGCTGATGTGCCCATTCTGCGTGTAGACATTTGGACAGTTCGTGTCCTCTTATCAGTAGTGTTTTTGTTTGTTTATTTTCTCTTGTGTTCCTAGAAATAAGTTAAAAAACTGATCTGGGGTATTTTAATCTAAGGTCAAAGTAGAAAGAATTAAATATAGCACAGCAACCAAAAACAATCGATTGTCAGTTCCCAAATATTTAATCAGGATGTCATAGTCCGTAAAGTCTTTTTAAATTTTCTTGCAACTCTACAAATATGTGAATCTAGTATCAGATCCCTTTTTAAACCTTGGTCTTTGAACTTTGGGCCCTCAGAAGACTATAGAATATTCACCCTTATAGTTAAGTCAATATTTAACTGTTCCAAAAGCTCTCACACCATCTTGGTGTGTTGTGTGTATGTTTTTTAAATTATGGGTTTTTAGTTCTTTAAATATTAGATTTGTATTCTACATTGTTTTCTATTGCTGCTGTGAATCGCCCCGAGTCTACGGAGAGGGGCGGCATACAAATTTAATTAATTAATAATAATAATAATAATAATAATAATAATAATAATAATAATTTCTTGGAAGAGATGAATAGAAATTTTATATATATATATATATAACGGTCTTATATGTCACATTTTTTTTCCTGAATTTGAAAATTAAGGGAGACTAGGATAGATCTATTTCGGCCTTATTTTGGCCTCATCAGCTAGCCATACCCACTGGGACTTGAACCTGCAACCTTTGCCTTGTAAGGCAGAGAATTATCCTCTAGGCTACAGTATCCAATCCCTTCAGCTCTGCACCAGGGAAGGGTTACATATTTTTGTGTCGAACATATATATATATATAAAGGAATGAATTTATATAAGTATTAAACTCTTTGAGATAAATTATGAATGATGTGATATATAAGAAATGTATTACTATACCTATGATGGATTGTAAGCGGTTGAAAGCACAACAAAATTGTAAATTAAGTGAATAACCAAAACCAATTTTCTTATATCACCGTCCGTATTAGCCGTCAAATTAATTTACCATAAGATGTGTTTGATGGATATGTACAAAATGATTAATCAATAGATTGGCTTGGCTTTGTTTTGTTTTATTTGTCTGTGTTCTTTTTCTTTCTTTTTCTTCCTTTATTATGTATGTTACATTCTGTGTTTTTCAATGTATTTTTTATGTTTTGTTTTTAATGTAAATAATTCAATAAAAATATTTTTTTTAAAAATAGAAATCGAATTAAGAAATAAAATAAATAAATAAAATCTCTCTTTAGAAGTGGTTTTAGTTACTGGAGCAGAGATAAAAGAAAAATCATACCTGAAGGCAAGTCAGCAGCTCAATAATAGCATTTTAATCTCAGTGGGTTTCTTCGTGGGGTAGTATTTGTAATTTTCCTTGCAATGAAATTGCAGTTTTTAAGAGAGAGGTTGATGGAGGAAAGTTACCCGTATACAGTGACCCTGAACTGGAATAAACCATAACACAGCAATCATAAACAAATCTAATCATAAAATGCCAGGGTTAAAGTTTCATTTCTTTCCGATTGAAGCTAAAAATTCAAGAGCTGTTTCCAAGTAGAAACAAAGTTAGACAAAAATATTCTTTTTTAATCCAAACAGTTGCTTTTTCTATCAGTGCCAGTTCTATTAATTTGAGCACCCGTTCTTCCATTGCAGGTATTTGTAATGCCACCTTAAAAGAACACAATTTAATGTTTAATTTGCTCCTCTCTCTTAACAAGAGGTTGGCTTTAATATCACAAATCAGCACGCCCATCATCTTTGGGCTCTCCTCCTTCCTTCTGACCTGGTTGGTGTTGTCCCAATTAGCTTGCAAAAAAAAGAAATAGAAGTGAACATGGTAATAACAAAGATAACAAAGATATTTTGTTTTCTTTTTAGTTCCCAAGAGGATGAAAGACCTTTATCACCATTCTATCTAAGGTATTTATATATATATTTTTAATTTATATTGTTTGGAGGCTTGATTCGTAAGAAAAGAATGCAGAAGACAATTACTAGCCACTTGCAAAGATTTTGCCCAAAAACATTTCCTTCCTAGACAATGACTTAAGATAATCTATAGATCTGCAACAGATATCCACCCAAAACATGCAAACTGATTTTGCCCTGCTATAAGCCATTGTTGTTTCTTCTTCTTCTTCCTCTTCTTCCTCTTCTTCCTATTATTATTATTATTATTATTATTATTATTATTATTATTATTATTATTATTATCAATTACACTTGTATGCTGCCCCTCTCCGGAGAACCGGGGCGGCTCACAACAGTGATAAAAACAATACATGGTAACAAATCTAATAATTAAAATCTTAAGATTGCTAGAAATCTAGATTGCTAGGAAGAATAAGTTTGGCAGAAAAATATAATGGAGGATAGCCAGTGTTGATAGTGTAGGGTTTCCTGCCTAAGCAGGGGGGTTGGACTAGGAGACCTCCAAGGTCCCTTCCAACTGTATTGTTGTTATTATTATTATTCACCCCTTTTTATGTTTTTGTGATGAGAAGTGGATGTTCACCCAGCCTTTGCCTTTATAGCCTCATTTCAAAAATTAAAACAGAATGGCTTGGGTATTTATAATGGGTTTTAATTGTTTTTAGTATTGGATTATTGTTATACGCTGTCTTATTATTGCTGTTAGCCGCCCCGAGTAAGTAAGTTGGTTGGTTAGTTAGTTAGTTAGTTAGTTAGTTAGTTAATTTTTGGTGCCAATGTTTAGAGCAGCTGTTCTGGCTTGCAAAAAACCAGCTGACCAATAGATGGCAGCAAAGAGCAAATTGCTTTCCCTGTCACCTGGTGGTCTTGTAGACGTTTGCAGCCGAGATAACCACAGTGTTTATTTTAAATAAACAGACAGCTGTTTATTTTCCTTTGCCCCCCCCCTCCCTTATTGTTTTATGAACTTCCTGACGCCCCAATTCAACTCAGTGTAGACTTATTTGTGTGATATAACAACAGAGCAATGAATGTAAACATATGAAGGATGTGGGCTGTAACTTATGCAAGTACACACAGTACAGTGATTGAGAGCAGACAGTTATGTAACGTGCTGGGTGGATACAGTAGAGACTTGTCCGGATTCCAAGGACCTCACAATGCCTCCAGCTTGCCAATTAGCGGGAACATTGTGTATATATTTCCCCCCTTTTCCTTGTAAAATCTGTGCTGCGAATGTTGCAGGGTTTTTGAAGAGCACGGGAGCTTGAAAGCATTCCTGCTGTTATCCCCACCCAAACAGGGATGAGTAAACAACCCTGCATCACATTAAGTACAGTACGGCTGCAAATTTGGTTCATTTCGAATTTCTTTTAGGTTTGCTTGTCGTTTTCTCTGTCCTTGTTGAGATGGTATAGATCTCACAGAAAAGAACCTTTCGGCTAAGGGGAAGGTTTGGTAGGGAAGGTTTGCCTATTTGCCGATGACTCTAAAGTGTGCAATAGGGTTGATATTCCTGGAGGCGTCTGTAATATGGCAAATGATTTAGCTTTACTAGATAAGTGGTCAAAGCAATGGAAACTGCAGTTTAATGTTTCCAAATGTACAATAATGCACTTGGGGAAAAGGAATCCTCAATCTGAGTATTGCATTGGCAGTTCTGTGTTAGCAAAAACTTCAGAAGAGAAGGATTTAGGGGTAGTGATTTCTGACAGTCTCAAAATGGGTGAACAGTGCAGTCGGGCGGTAGGGAAAGCGAGTAGAATGCTTGGCTGCATAGCTAGAGGTATAACAAGCAGGAAGAGGAAGATTGTGATCCCCTTATATAGAGCGCTGGGGAGACCACATTTGGAATACTGTGTTCAGTTCTGGAGACCTCACCTCCAAAAGGGGTCCAAAGACGGGCTACAAGGAGGGTGGAAGGTCTTAAGCATAAAACGTATCAGGAAAGACTTCATGAACTCAATCTGTAGAGTCTGGAGGACAGAAGGAAAAGGGGGGACATGATTGAAACATTTAAATACGTTAAAGGGTTAAATAAGGTTCAGGAGGGAAGTGTTTTTAATAGGAAAGTTAACAAAAGAATAAGGGGACACAATCTGAAGTTAGTTGGGGGAAAGATCAAAGGCAACATGAGAAAATATTATTTGACTGAAAGAGTAGTAGATCCTTGGAACAAACTTCCAGCAGACGTGGTTGGTAAATCCACAGTAACTGAACTGAAACATGCCTGGGATAAACATATATCCATTGTAGGACAAAATACAGGAAATAGTATAAGGGCAGACTAGATGGACCATGAGGTCTTTCTCTGCAGTCAATCTTCTATGTTTCTATGTTTCTAATTATCGAGCCAGATTTAAGTGATTTCGGCTGTATCTATTTTTCACAAATCTGCAGATTTTTCCTCTCCTGGGTTCATGCCTTCGTCTTCCTGCCAAGTGCTCAACCTTACCATACCTGGTTATTTAGGGAATTAAACCTGATTGAAACCTTCTTCTTCTTGATTGATTGATTGATTGATTGATTGATTGATTGATTGATTGGATTTGTATGCCGCCCCTCTCCGTAGACTCTGGGCGGCTAACAACAGTAATAAAAACAGCATATAAACAATCCAATATTAAAACAGTTAAAAACCCATTAATATAAAAAACAAACATACATACAGACATACCATGCATAAAATTGTAAAGGCTTAGTGGGAAAGAATATCTCAGTTCCCCCATGCCTGATGGCAGAGGTGGGTTTTAAGAAGCTTACGAAAGGCAAGGAGGGTGGGGGCAATTCTGATCTCTGGGGGGAGTTGGTTCCAGAGGGCCGGGGCCGCCACAGAGAAGGCTCTTCCCCTGGGTCCCGCCAAACGACATTGTTTAGTCGACGGGACCCAGAGAAGGCCAACTCTGTGGGACCTAACTTGCCGCTGGGATTTGTGCGGCAGAAGGCGGTCCCGGAGATATTCTGGTCCGATGCCATAAAGGGCTTTATAGGTCATAACCAACACTTTGAATTGTGACCGGAAACTGATCGGCAACCAATGCAGACTGCGAAGTGTTGGTGTGACATGGGCATACCTAGGTAAGCCCATGACTGCTCTCGCAGCTGCATTCTGCACGATCTGAAGTTTCCGAACACTTTTCAACCATATGCCATGTATGTTTCTCTGAGGCCGCACTGAAAGGTTTATTTACTTGTTATGCAATTTAAACCGCACCCTTCGACTCTAGCAAGGACTCTGTGGAAATGTCTCCTTCGAATATCTTTACCATGTAGAAGGATCCAAAAGAAGAAGAAAAAATGGGTGAAAAATAACGATCTGTTGTCGGTCTCTGTTCTGTCGGGCTCTCTGGTAGACTCCTCCCAAAAATTCACAGGTACAAATTTCAGACACACACACGTTTGAAAATTCAAAACAATGTTCTTTATAAAGAAAATTCACTTAAACCAAGCCCTCTTTTGGTATAGCAAAGAGCCCTCGACTCCAAACAAACTGGTAATTGGTACAAGTCCCTTATCAGTTCTGTGATACTTAGCTTGCAGCTGAGAGGCAATTCACAGTCCTTCTTCTTTCACAAAGTGACACACACTTTGCTCTGGTTTAGTTTCAAAGCAGGGAAAACTCAGCACACAAAAGGTCAAAGTCAGTAAAGCAGTCACGAAACACAACGATCAGATAATCCTCCACAATGGCCAAACCCACAGGCTGCTCTTTATAGCAGCCTCACTAATGACCACAGCCCCACCCAACCACAGATGGCCTCATTTTCTTTGATAATAATCTCTCAGTTGTTGTTGCCTATGCATCGCTCTCCGCATGCGTGGCTGTATCTTTAACTCTTGTTCTGAATCCAAGGAGGAGCTAGATAATTGTCTCCTTCTGAGCTGTCTGCCCCACTCTTCTCCTCCCTGTCACTCATGTCTTCTTGGTTAGGGGAGACTTCATCAGCAGATTCCACTGGGGGCAAATCAGGCCTGCAGCATGTGGATGTCTCCCCCACATCCACAGTCCTCGGGGCAGGAGCTGGGCCAGAGCTAACCACAACAGTCTCTCAATACATTATTATTTCCCCTTTTCAGGTTGAGTCTTGTTTCTTGTCTTGCTTTTTATATATTTCCTATTTTAAACGCAATCCATCTTGAGACTCTATCAGAAAGATAATATGTCAATTACATAAGACATTTTTTGCTGGAAACAAACAGGTTATTTTGAAATAACGCTTGTTAAGATATTTAAATTTAGCAGTTGGAGCAGAGGGGTTGTGCAATGTGCCAGAACACACAGTTATGATTGATTGGTTGACTGCTGGCTCCTGCATGAGGCAGTCTGCGCTGTGATTGGTTGCTCTGGGTGTGGAGGAGGGAGTTTCCCTTTCTTTTTCCCGCCTTTTTTCTTCTGTGTCCTGTATGCTCTGTGATTTACCTCAGGGATGTCAAACGGGCGGTCACACGCAGGCCACGCCCACCCCAGCTTTGTGAAGGAGAAATCGTGGTGAAATGTCATGTGGCGCTGCAAATTTGACACCTGTGATTAACCTGATGTTGATACTTGCCTGACAATTTTGTTTCGTGTATAATTTAGACGTAAATATATATTAGTTTAGATTTAGATTAGATTTAATAGATTTGTATCCCGCCCCTCTCCGAAGACTCGGGGTGGCTCACAACAACAGCAATACAATATACAAAGTACGCATCCAATATAAGTTAAAAAACAAATTTAAAACCCATAAATATTAAAAACAATTATCACTACACAATCACACCATTCTCATATATTACAGTCAGGAAAAGGTGGTGATGGGGGGAAAGGATAGTTATTCCCCCCATGCCTGGCGACATAAATAGATCTTCAACATCTTGCGGAAGGTGGGAAGAGTAGGGGCAATTCGAATCTCCAGGGGGAATTGATTACAGAGGGTCGGGGCCACCACAGAGAAGGCTCTTCCCCTGGGTCTTGCCAAACGGCATTGTTTAGTCGACGGGACTGGGAGAAGGCCAACTCTGTGGGACCTAATTGGCCGCTGGGATTCGCACGGCAGAATGCGGTCCCGGGGGTGTTCTGGTCCGATTTATATTTATATAAAACTACAAGTTTGTGCCTATGGCTTAATTTGGACACTAGCTGCGCAATTCCCTGATAAAACCTCTTTCAGAAGGATGCATTTTACACCGGAGAAACATTATTACTCCGCAATGCAGACACTCCGCAGACAACTGGAGTGGCCATTGAATCTTGTGAGAACTTGGCGATCAGCTAGCAGGTTGCATTGGTTCCAAAGAAGAGAGGCCACCTAAGGCCTCCCAACATATTTAGCCTAACTTGACCGTCTCACTCTACTTGAGCCTAAAGATAGGGCAAATCTCATACTCGGGTTTTCCCTCCTTGTCCTTTACTTGAAATCTGCACAGCATCAGTTTCTTTACCTGTAAATTCCATCTTGGAGACAGAGGTGGTCTCCCTTTATGAACTTTTTGCACAAAATGTGGGGAAATGAACTTAAGTTCATTGTCACATCTAGATCATAGTCCTTGTAGCAGATTGCAGCATGAAAGTACCATATTTTTCAGCATATAAGAGGCGCTTTTTTCTTCCCTAAAAGAGGAAAGTCCTCATCTCTGGACTTCTGTGTTTTTGCGATGGTGCGATTTCACTGAGGCTCCCCTCTCTGGGAAACCCCACCTCCGGACTTCCGTTGCCAGCGGAGGGCCCGTTTTTGCGATCCTGGGATTTTCCTACAGCATAGCAAAAACGCAGAAGTCCGCAGGTGGGATTTCCCATGGAGGGGAGCCTCAGGGGAATCCCAGGATCGCAAAAACGGGCGCTTCGCTTGCAATGGAAGTCCAGAGGTGGGGTTTCCCATGGAGGGGAGCCTCAGGGGAATCCCACCAGCGCAAAAACGGGCACTTTGGCTTGGAAAAGGGGTAAATTTTGGGCTTGCATGCATTAATCGGTTTTCCATTGATTCCTATGGGAAACATTGTTTTGTCTTACGAACGTTTCCCGGAACCAATTAAGTTCATAAGACGAGGTATCAACTGTATAACCATGCCTTGCAGATTAAAGATATGAGCTTTGGACCTGAACCCTCAAGGCTTCCTAGCACATCTGCTTCTATCATTAGATCAGGAAGAAATTATGACATATTGCCCTGACGTTCCATGGGCTTGACCGTAGCTAATGAGTCTGTTTGAGGGAGAAGAATTCAAAATAGTTCCAAGTATATATTTTCACCTCATTATTTTTCCTATTTGGCTTTCATTAGCTGTGGGAGGATAGCTATGGGAGGGAAAAACCCTTGTTGATCAAATGCAATGGACTTAGCTACATTGACTTTGATTTATGCTCCTTTTTAAAAAGCAATTACTTCATGTATTATGGATAGTTTTTAAAAGGGTATGTTTAAATTTTTTGCAAAATATGTGAGACTAGCCAGCATTTCTTAATTTGTTGTATATATAACTTAGGTCTGTCTCTGAGGTTTGGGATCATTGCCAGTTGCTTTGCTGGAACCAATGGGGAGATCATTATTCCCAGGAAGTCATAGAAACATAGAAGTCTGACGGCAGAAAAAGACCTCATGGTCCATCTAGTCTGCCCTTATGCTATTTCCTGTATTTTATCTTACAATGGATATATGTTTATCCCAGGCATGTTTAAATTCAGTTACTGTGGATTTATCTACCACGTCTGCTGGAAGTTTGTTTCAAGGATCTACTACTCTTTCAGTAAAATAATATTTTCTCATGTTGCTTTTGATCTTTCCCCCAACTAACTTCAGATTGTGTCCCCTTGTTCTTGTGTTCACTTTCCTATTAAAAACACTTCCCTCCTGGACCTTATTTAACCCTTTGACATATTTAAATGTTTCGATCATGTCCCCCCTTTTCCTTCTGTCCTCTAGACTATACAGATTGAGTTCATTAAGTCTTTCCTGATACGTTTTATGCTTAAGACCTTCCACCATTCTTGTAGCCCGTCTTTGGACCCGTTCAATTTTGTCAATATCTTTTTGTAGGTGAGGTCTCCAGAACTGAACACAGTATTATTCCAAATGGGGTCTCACCAGCGCTCTTTATAGCGGGATCATAATCTCCCTCTTCCTGTTTGTTATACCTCTAGCTATGCAGCCAAGCATCCTACTTGCTTTCCCTACCGCCTGTAGGATGCTTGGCTGCATAGCTAGAGGTATAACAATTCTCATATATGTTCTGTCATCACAGTTGTTTCAATACAAATCTGTAATTTAAGAAAAAAAGAGATTCTGTTACTCATCTTAAAGAGTGGAACGATACGCTTGAACATCCAAACATATTCCCGTGAATATGCGTCATTATTTGGAACCAATTGCATAATTTTCAGTAAAACAGTAAATAAACGTTCAGTAAAATGTATTTCTTTCAATATGTCACTTAGCACTTAAATGAACTTTTGAACCACTTTTTCTTAAGTTCTTTAGAAATTACACCTAATTCGTAACCTCTTTTTTATACAGTGCTCACGTATCACAACAAGTCAACAACATCCCTGCTCCTGGAGAGTAAGTCATTCTTTCTCTTTTTATCACTTTCTTTAATTCTTGTTCTTCCTCATTAAATACCTTGTGATTTGTGTGTGCGCGTGGCAAATGTAAAACATTCTTGATAGCACTAGTAGTAGACACAATAGAAGCTAAGGATGTGATTGTGTAGTTTGAATGGTTTCAGTTGTGTACAGCCACCTAATGGAAAGGGGGGAAAGCCTTGGGTCCTGTTAATGAGTGATTCCTAAATAGGGTAATTTATTTTATTTTATTTATTTATTTATTTATTTATTTATTTATTTATTTATTTATTTATTTATTTATTTATTTATTTATTTATTGGATTTGTATGCAGCCCTCTCCGCAGACTCGGGGCGGCTAACAACAGCAATAAAACACTATATAACAAAATCCAATACTAAAAACAGTTAAAAACCCATTATATAAAAACCAATCATACATACAGACATACCATGCATAAAATTGTAAAGGTCTAGGGGGAAAGTGTATCTCAGTTCCCCCATGCCTGGCGGCAGAGGTGGGTTTTAAGCATCTTTCGAAAGGCAAGGAGGGTGGGAGCAATTCTACTCTCTGGGGGGAATTGGTTCCAGAGGGCCGGGGCCGCCACAGAGAAGGCTCTTCCCCTGGGTCCCGCCAAGCGACATTGTTTGGTTGACGGGACCTGGAGAAGACCCACTCTGTGGGACCTAACTGGTCGCTGGGTAATGCAATGATATTGGCCCCTGATTCTACTGTTTCTGCTTGTTGGTCTGCCACAGTATTTTTTTTTAAGCAAATGCTAAAAGCTATTTTTTAATCATCAATATAGGGAGCTCCATATTAAAAACACACAGTAGGTAAAGTAGGAAAAGGTTGATTACTTTGATTAAGGCAGAGAATTGTGTGTTTGCAGTAGCAACTCATAATCCTGTTTACACTTTTTTCTGTAATCTTATATATGCTTGACAAATAAAATAAAATAAATCGTGGATCTCATACAAATACAACCCACATCTATTCAGTCAAAGAAAGAGAAAGAGTACAGATTTTTTTTTTTTAACGGTGAGGGGAAGGTAGTATCTCAGGTGTCTGAAAAACATACTTTATTGTCTAAATTCTTTTATCAAGGACACAGCAAAATGAAAGACATTTATCAGCAGCGTCCAATTTTAAATTGGGAACATATCTCTACGGAACAGATCTTGTATCTCTAAAAAAATATTCTCCTTTATGTTTTGTCATGGGGGTTTTCCTGACCTTCATTTATTTATTTTTTAATCAAATGTATTTATCCTACCTATATTTTAATCAATCTGCGTAGAAAATGCTAGGAAACCTATTTGTATAAATAACCTTCTTAATCTCTTAACATTAAGAGATACAAAAATACAAATATGTTTTAATGGGACAAATGACTTAATGAATCTAACCAAGCAAAATAATAAATTCACGAGGAAAAAAACAAATGTTGCTGTTTTATGGAATCTTTTCATTCAAACCAGGACCACTCTTATAGCAGACGTCCCTTCCTTTCTGTTTTTATGCAGAAGCCTGAAAAAAGTTGGTCTCTTAATGGAATACGTAGAACTTAATAGTAGAACTTAAGCCATCTTTGAAACACTACTTGCAAATCATTTTTGAGGCATACACTTACAAACATGTAAAAATATTGAATGGTTCATATTGGGAATTCGTTATTACCATATTTTTCGGAGTATAAGACGCACCTTAGTTTTGGGGTAGAAAAATAGGGAAAAGAATCTGCTTATCAGGTCTTCATCTGCCTGCCATCTTCTGCTCAGCTTCAGCACAGTATTTTATCCTCTGGTTGGGGCTTAAAAAAAACTTTATATGGAGAGAGTAACAATGAAAGAGCTTGCAAGTAAGAGCTGGGAACATCGTTAACACCTGGTTAGTGCTGGAAAGAAACATTTGGAGCAAGTTAGACCAATGGGAAAAAAAACCCTGCAAAGACTTAGGGCTTGGAAAACATTCTTCGCAGAGAGTAACAATAAAAAGAGCCTGCAAGGTTGAAAAGGAAAAACTACATTCAGACTATAGGATGCACCCAAATTATTTTAGGGAGGAAAAAGGTTCATCTTATACTCCGAAAAATACGGTACTTTTAAAAAAATATATATTAATACCTGTGTATATGCATGTGAGTGTGTAACTTATTTTGTTTTAACAGATTCTTAGAAAAGACTATCCGGACAGCTGTGGAACAGCATCTTTTTGATGTTCATGGCTCCAGTGGTCAAAGTTCTGAAGAATCTGAATCTGGAACATCATTAACACCTACTGGGGTATATACTGGGCAGCGCAGGCGACATCATAAGGAACAAGATGAAGGCCGAAGGACCAGAGATAGGTATGTTTTTTTCTTGTTTTTTTCTCCCTCTTTTCCTATGAGAAAATTTTAATGCGCTATGATTGCAATTGCCATATAATTGCAAAAAACTGGTTCCTCCCTCTCAGGTTGCCAAGAAGCCCTAAGCGTTCCAGAACTAATATTCGGGGTTTTCTGCCAGGCTCTCTGGTAGGAGCCTCCTGAAAATTCAAGGGTACAAATTTCAGACACACAAACATTTGAAAATTCAAAACAATGTTCTTTATCACAAAATTCAAAATAAACTAAGCACTCTTTTTGTATTGCAAAGAGCACTCTTCCCAAAACAACCTGGTAGTCTGAACAATCTCTTTTTTCCCTTCTTCCTGTGTAGAGAGGTCATCAATAAAGAGAATATTCCTTCTGGCTTCAGTAGCATTGAAGAGTGTATGTTAAATGCTCAGGAAGTGGAAAAATGTCACGAGAACAACTCTGGTTACATTGGCGAAAGAAGTAAACCGAAACGTCAGAAATCCAGCACCAAACTATCTGAGTTTAACGACAACCAAGAGAGTTCTTTGGTAAGCAAAATTATGAAAGTCGAACTTTCATTTTTTTTAAAAATAGCTTTTATTGAAATTCTTTAAAAACATAACAACCAAAAATAGACAAACATACATTTACAAAGCACAAAAGCAAAAAACCCCAACATCAACAACAAAACAACAGCACCATAACAAGTAACGATTAATGTATAATTTACATCCTCATGTAAGGAGGGAAAATGTAACTTCTTGTATTGTTATGTATTCAATATTCTGGTAAATACAACCGGTATCCACAATTGATCATTTAGGTTATCCATATTTTATCTATAATAAATTATTTCCTAGCTGCCTTCTATACAATCTTTTTTAAGTATTTAATTCCCTTAAAATCTTTATTTCTATAAACTTATTACACACATATCATACCAAATTTGTTGTACCAAAAAAAAGCACCCCAAAGCAATTTATTATTGTCATATTTTAATTTGAGCTTTCTTTCCTTGTCTTGAACCAATCATAGAATGAGTTCCAAATTTTATAATAAACAGAGTCCTCTTTATTTTTTAACTTAAGAGTTAACAGGTCTGCTTCTGCACAGGACATAATTTTTTTTAAAGATCAGTGAATCATCCGGTAAATTAGGTTGCTTCCGACATTGAGCTATCGCCATTCTAACTGCTGTCAATATGTGTGTCATTAAGTAGTATTTATCTTTATCTAAGAAAGTCGAGCTTTCCAATGTCATAGCGTAACTTGAATGATTCTGTTGCTGTGTCCCAAGATCACATGATCCCTTTTTGCGATCTGACAAGCGATGAAGAAGCCATATTCATTTACCATCCATATTAACTTACCAAAAGCACTGATTCACTTAACAACTGGAGAGAAAATATTAAAAGAAAAGATTAATGATACAAAAGCACAGGCAAGTAATATATATAGAATGTTATCGCAAGCGGAAGAGGGAGTAATAAAAGGCTTGACAAGATGCTTACAAATCGATGAAAGAGAAATAAAAGAAATAGTAGAAAATATATATGAAACTAAGAATACAAGAGTTAGAGAGATGAGAAGGAAAATTTTACATAAATGGTACTATACACCAGCACAACCTTCACACTTCCAGAGGAAAGGGAGAGGTAATTGTTGGCATGGTTGCCAAAAGAAAGGAATCTTCATGCATATGTTCTGGGAGTGTGTCAAAGTTCAGAAATTTGGGAAGGAAGTGCAGAATGAAATAAATAAAATGTTAAATATTAAGTGGATAATTACAAAAGAAATAGCGATATTAGTTAAACAACGAGAATTAAGAGACTTCAGAGAAATAAAATCTGCAGCATTGGAAAGCGCTCAAGCGGTAGTGGTATTGGGTTGGAAAGAGCCTATAAAATGGACATTACACAACTGGTACTGGTACATGGTGGATCACATTCATTTTGAAATCATGGAAATAAGATTAAACAATTTTGATGAAATAAATTGGAGAAGCTGATGGTACGATGGAATAAGGTGAAAGATTATACGTTGAGTAGAATTTGTGACGAAAATGTGGGGGGGAAAACTCCAATCACTCTTTGAATAGTAAACAAATGCAAATTAGAGCTAAGGAAATAAAAGAATATAAACTAGTAAATATTTGAACCCCCCTAATTGGTGGTGGTGGTGGGATTGTCAGTCGGGTGATGGGCACATGCACTGTGCACTGTTTTATGTTTGTTTTATGTTATTTTCAAATGTGCAAAACCAATAAAAATATGTTTTTTAAAAAAACTTAACAACTGGAGAGAAAGGTTGTGAAATGGGGCAAAATTCACTTAACCAAAAGTGTTACTTAACAACAGAAATTTGGGCTCAATTTTGGTTGTAAGTTGAGGACTAACTAGATACATGTCATTGTTTGCTTTCAGCTTAACACCATGTGAAACCAGCTATCTTGGTTTTACGTCATGGTTTTATTTATTTACAGATGCGTGCGTGCCTGAGTGCATGCATACAATTATATATAGGCTATCCATTTTCCCCACAAAGGTTGTTTCTAATCTTTAAAGGCAATAAAGTAATAATCCAACTAAGTAAACCTACTCCAAGGAAATTCTTCTTTCAAAGCATTCAAACGCCCTTTGGAACGAATAGTTTTGAAAAGTCAGGAGGATTAATAAGATATGCTGCAAGAGGCAGCAGGGGTAGGGGTGGGATGGAACTATAACTGTACTCACAAATTAAGAATACAATGATCTGTTTATGTGTGTCTTTTAAATATGTATATAGATTAGATTAGATTAGATTAGATTTATTGGATTCATATGCCGCCCCTCTCCGCAGACTCGGGGCGGCTCACAACAATGGCAAAAACAGTACACAGTGACAAATCTAATATTTACCAATCTCATTACAGTTTTAGGTTAAAAAAAAAATTCATAAAAGCAACCCCAATATATATGAAAAACAAGCACACAACCAATCATACACCAAAACAACATGGGCAAGGGGGAGATGTTTCAGTTCCCCCATGCCTGACGGCAGAGGTGGGTTTTAAGGAGTTTATGAAAGGCAAGGAGGGTGGGGGCAATCCTAATCTCTGGGGGGAGCTGGTTCCAGAGGGTCGGAGCCACCACAGAGAAGGCTCTTCCCCTGGGTCCCGCCAGACGACATTGTTTATATAATTTAATAAACTCTATTTTAAAAAAAGAAGAAGTCTTTCTTCTCTACTCTACCTCATAATTACATGATTATTGAACGGGTCCAAAGACGGGCTACAAGAATGGTGGAAGGTCTTAAGCATAAAGCGTATCAGGAAAGACTTCATGAACTCCATCTGTCTAGTCTGGAGGACAGAAGGGAAAGGGGGGACATGATAGAAACATTTAAATATGTTAAAGGGTTAAATAAGGTCCAGGAGGGAAGTGTTTTTAATAGGAAAGTGAACACAAGAACAAGGGGACACAATCTGAGGTGAGTTGGGGGAAAGATCAAAAGCAACGTGAGAAAATATTATTTTACTGAAAGAATAGTAGATCCTTGGAACAAACTTCCAGCAGATGTGGTTGGTAAATCCACAGCAACATGCCTGGGATAAACATAGATCCATCCTAAGATAAAACACAGGAAATAGTATAGTTGCACTGAGAGTTGAAATCCCAATTAGGTTTGGAGGTTTTGAGAGGTGATAATTTAAAATGATCATTCTTAGCAATTGCCTTGATGTTTGACAGGCAATGGAAACTTTTGGCTCCTTGAGACATGTAGATGGAAGAGGACCAGATGAAATGGAGGTGTTTTCTGAAGAAAGGTGAATTTCTTAGAATTTACTCTGTCTTAAAATTAAAGATTTTTTAAAATGTCAGTTAAGGTCTATATACTAAAAAATCCAATTATACTTTGAAACCAGTTTCTTTACCTTGGGGTGGAGGGAAATCTAACTTTATATTTCCTATGCCTGTCCTCATTTGAAAAATGCTAATTTTAAGGAAAAGATGTTTTAATATTATAACATTTTAACGTTGTAATGAATGCCTTATTTTATGCATTCATGTTGTATTTCATGTGTGTTAATAGTAAATTGGTCTCTTGGCTTTTCTGTGCAAGTCACAAAGAAAGAATTATAAAGCAGAATTTGAAATTTTAACTTTTATTTTCATCTGCTTTTTAAAAAAATGGTTTTGTCATTATTAAAAAATGCATCCTTTATGACATGTTCCTTAATACTTCTTTCTTCTTTTTTGTAGCAAAGACGGCAGAAAGGAGGACGGTTTGTTAATGCACAATCAGGTTTGTGTCTATCTATACCATTTGCAAAATAATAACATATTACTTTCATCATTATTAATGTTGATTAAGGGAATGGAGATTTTGCAGTATCCTTCCCCTGGAGTGGGGAGGGAACGGAGACTCTCCTGTCTTAAAGCATATCATGAAAATATACACTGCTCCAAAAAAAGTAAAGGGAACCCTTAAGCAACACAATATAACTCCAAGAAAATCAAACTTCTGTGAAATCAAACTGTCCACTTAGGAAGCAACACTGATTGACAATCAATTTCACCTGCTGTTGTGCACATTCAACTTTGTACAGAACAAAGGATTCAAGGAGAACATTTCATTCATTCAGATCTAGGATGGGTTCTTTGAGTGTTGCCTTTATTTATTTGAGCAGGGTATATTTTAGCAAATCTTTTTTTAAAAAAAGAATTCTTGGAAAGCTGAAGTATGTGGCTAACTTCACATTCTGTAGCTGCTGGTTATATGGAATTATGGCAGAAGCATAACTAGGCAGTGTTTAAATTGGAGCTGATGTTTTGATCCAATGAGACTGCAGCGTGCCAGGGAGGGTCTATATAGCAAGTTGTACAATAGGAGAATCTGTGATCTTTTTATCCTTCCCCTTCCCAAAATATCCTCTCCACAGGGCAGCAATGCGAATGGGTCCCTGTTGAATAGTTATAATTGGAGGGTTATGTCAAGATGCTGTATATTTAGCAAGAATACAGCTCAACCTAATGTTTTTAATCCCATCGCCAAATCCATCGTTAAATATAGTCTTGTCCCCTCTGAGTCGAGTTTATCTGTGATAAATGGGGGAACTGAGATATTCCCTTCCCCCTAGGCTTATAAAATTTATGCATGGTATGTCTGGTTTCTTAAATTGGGTTTTTTTACATTACTTTTAATATTAGATTTGTTCATATTGTCTTTTTACTGTTGTTAGCCGCCCCGAGTCTACGGAGAGAGGAGGCATACAAATCTAATTAATAAATAAATAATAAATAAATTCATGAACACCTCGTGTAGATTTCTAAGCAATGGTATATTGTTTCTCCTGGAATGCTTTTCTGACTTGCCAGTCTGCAATCCTTGGGTTTCTTGGCAATTTCTCACTGAAGTATTATAAGCTGTACAGCCTTGGTGTTTAGATAGGCATAAATAAACATGGTTTCTAGGGATGCTCTTCTTGATTGTAGAATACTAGAAACATTCAATAAATGCTTTTACTGGAAAGGTTTCTTGGATCATTCATTGCTACGTCTAATCTTTGTACAGTAATACCTCGTCTTACGAACTTAATTGATTCCCAGAGGAGTTTCGTAAGGCGAAAAGTTCGTAAGACAAAACATTGTTTCCCATAGGAAACAATGTGTAAAATGAATTAATGCGTGCAAGAAAAAAACGCCGCCGCCCGGCTGTCACCTTTTGAAACAGCTGGGCTCTTCTCAACGTTCTCCCAAATGCTGAACCCGGAAGTTCGGCAAAAGTTCGGGTTCGGATGGCCACTGAGAAGCTCCGCCGCCCGGCTGTCGCTTTTTGAAAGAGCCTGGGGGCTTCTCGGCGTCCTCCCGAACACAAACGCCAAACCTGAACTTTTGCCGAACTTCTGGGTTTGGCGTTTAGGAGGCCGCTGAGAAGCCCCGCCGCCCGGCTGTTAGCTTTTTAAAAGAGCCGCGGAGCTGTCGGGCTGGTCGGGAGGCTCAAACGGAAGTGGGGAATCCCAATAGGGAATTCCATGGGGGGAGCTTTGACGTCACAAAAACGTCCTTCCTGGCCGGCCGAAACGTGGACTCCAGGAAGAAAAACAAAAAATCCAGTTGCCTTTTGAAAAAAAGCCTCTGGGACCACCATGGCCTGAATGATTGAGAATCTCCATAGATAGCCCGAACATGCTTTTTAGTGTGGCTATGCGATGCCTCCTTATTTGTTGGCAGGACCTGGTCATTTCCCAGCACTGGGGATTCTTGGCTTTCCTATAAGCTTCCCACACTGTTCTCTGTCTCTACAAGCACGGAGAAGGGTGATACCACACATAGGCATGTCATCATGCTTGAATAGTGGCGTCAGAAGCAAAAAATAAAAATACATTTGTTCCGAAAACCATCCATATATATGTTTGGAATGCAGATTCTTTGAATCTAAGCAGAAACCCCGAATCTTCAGAAACTCTTAGGGATTATTCATTGCATTGCAAGATGCAGGAATGAATCATCATCATCATCATCATCATCATCTAGAGAAATTAGTGAAATACGAAGATCTAAAAATCGAGCTGCAATGACTCTGGCATAAGCCAGTGAAAGTGGTCCCAGTGGTCCTTGGCACGCTGGGCGCAGGGCCAAAGGATCTCAGCGGACATTTGAAAACCATCGGAATTGACAAAATCTCCATCTGTCAATTGCAAAAGGCCGCTTTACTGGGATCAGCAAACATAATTCGCCGCTACATCACGCAGTCCTAGGTGCTTGGGAAGCGCCCGACTGGGGATGAAATACGAAATCCAGGAGTGATCTCGTTTGCTGTGTTGTACTGACATAATAATAATAATAATAATAATAATAATAATAATAATAATAATAATAATTTATTAGATTGGTATGCTGCCCTTTTCCGTAGACTCGGAGTGGCTCACAACAAAATAATAACAGTATAACAAATCTAATATTAAAAACATCTAAAAAACCCAACATTAAAACCATACAACACAATCATACCATGCGTAAACTAAATAAGCCTGGGGGTATCTTAGTTCCCCCATGCCTGGGGACAAAGGTGGGTCTTTAGTAACTTACGAAAGGCAAGGAGGGTGGGGCCGGTTCTAATCTCTGGGGGGAGTTGATTCCAGAGCGTCGGGGCGGCCACAGAGAAGGCTCTTCCCCTGGGGCCCGCCAGCCGACACTGTTTAGTCAACGGGACCCGGAGAAGGCCAACTCTGTGGGACCTTATCGGTTGCTGGGATTCGTGCAGAAGACGGTTCCGGAGGTAATCTTCTCTAACCAACCCCGTAGGGTTTTGGGGAGGGACTGTTACCCTTTTATTAAACAACAACAAAAATCCTTGCTGAGTAGAATAGAATAGAATAGAATAGAATTCTTTATTGGCCAAGTGTGATTGGACACACAAGGAATTTGTCTTGGTGCAGATGCTCTCAGCGTACATAAAAGAAAAAGAGACATTTGCCAAGAATCATGTGGTACGACACTTAATGATTGTCATAGGGCTCAAATAAGCAATGAAGAAACAATCAATATTAATAAAAATCTTAGGATGCAAGCAACAAGTTAGAGTCATACAATCCTAAGTGGGAGGAAATAGTTGATAGGAATGATGAGAAAAAACTAATAGAAATAGAAGTGCAGACTTAGTAAAGAATTTGACAGTGTTGAGGGAATTATTTGTTTAGTAGAGTGATGGCGTTCGGGGGGAAATGACATCAGAGACAAAAATGCACCACGATTTACTAGGGAATAACGTGGTTTTACATATAAATCTGAGGTTGGTGCCAATTGGATTTAATATTGATCAGTTCTCATAAGATTGATTGAGTGGTGCATTATAGCTTTTGAATGTAGCCTTAGCAATACAGTGATACCTTGTCTTACGAACTTAATTGGTTCTGGGACGAGGTTCTTAAGGTGAAAAGTTTGTAAGACGAAACAATGTTTCCCATAGGAATCAATGGAAAAGCAATTAATGCATGCAAGCCCAAATCTCACCCCTTTTGCCAGCCAAAGCACCCGTTTTTGCGCTGCTGGGATTCCCCTGAGGCTCCCCTCCATGGGAAACCCCACCTCCGGACCTCTGTGTTTTTGCGATGCTGTGATTTCGCTGAGGCTCCCCTCTCTGGGAAACCCCACCTCCGGACTTCCGTTGCCAGCGATACACCCGTTTTTGCAATGCTGGGATTCCCCTGTAGCATCGCAAAAGTCCGGAGGTGAGGTTTCCCATGGAGGGGAGCCTCGGGAATCCCAGCAGCGCAAAAACGGGCGCTTCTCTGGCAACGGAAGGTCCGTAGGCGGGGCATCCCAGCGGCAGCGGCGGGTTCGTAAGGTGAAAATAGTTCGGAAAAAGAGACAAAAAAAATCTTAAACCCGGGTTCGTATCTCGAAAAGTTCGTATGACGAAGGGTTCGTAAGACGAGGTATCACTGTATTTGATTCTTCCTTGAAGAAAATGTTCTGAGTGTACATTCTCAATTGATCTATCCAGGTTTTTATTAATGGCAGGCCCTGGTGTCTAAGGTGTTAGCTAGCTCGATCTGTTTTTATCGCCTGGCTTGGAAAGATCTTCGGTAGTTTTAAATTACAGCTGTGACAGCATAGTGGAGATTAATAGCCTGGTACAGTGTGTCTTGAGGAGGAAAGGGAAGTTCATTTATACCCTATGACAAAACCTGTTCTTCAAATGTTCCTTTAGCTGTCATGTTCTTCCTTCACGGCAGAGTTAGAGGGAACAGGACTTGTTACGGTGGACCCTGACATTTTGTTTTCAATTGCTATGTTTGTTTAGCTTTACGCGGTTTGGATAAAGGTACGAAAGTCAAGAAGAAGGACTGATTTTTTTTAAAAAAGTTACCGCATGTTTATATAAACATAGAAGATTGACGGCAGAAAAAGACCTCATGGTCCATCCATCGTGCAGAATGCAGCTGCGAGAGCAATCATGGGCTTTCCCAAATATGCCCATGTTACACCAACACTCCGCTGTCTGCATTGGTTGCCGATCAGTTTCCGGTCACAATTCAAAGTGTTGGTTATGACCTATAAAGCCCTTCATGGCATCGGGCCAGATTATCTCCGGGACCACCTTCTGCCGCACGAATCCCAGCGACCGGTTAGGTCCCACAGAGTTGGCCTTCTCCGGGTCCCGTCAACTGAACAATGCCGCTTGGCGGAACCCAGGGAAAGAGCCTTCTCTGTGGCGGCCCCGACCCTCTGGAACCAGCTCCCCACAGATATCAGAGTTGCCCCCACCCTCCTTGCCTTTCACAAGCTCCTCAAAACCCACCTCTGTCGTTAGGCATGGAGGAACTGAGACTTTCCCTTCCCCCTAGGCTTATAGAATTTATACATGGTATGCTTGTATGTATGAGTGGTTCTTTAAATTGGTGTTTTTTAGATTATTTTTAATATTAGATTTGTTTACATTGTCTTTTTATATTGTTGCCCCCACCCTCCTTGCCTTTCGTAAACTTCTTAAAACCCACCTTTGCCGCCAGGCATGGGGGAACTGAGGCATCTCCCCCGGGCCTATACAGTTTATGCATGGTATGTTTGTATGTAGGTTTCTTTTTAATAGGGGTTTTTTAGCGATTTTTAATTATTAGATTTGTTATTATTACTGTTGTGAGCCGCCCCTAGTCTACGGAGAGGGGCGGCATACAAATCTAATAAATAATAATAATAATAATAGTATGTCACATGTTTTTGCTTAAAAATCAAAGGAGACTAGGATAGATCATATTGTGTGTGTGTATGTTAGTATAGGGGTTTTTCTTAAATTTATAATATTTTAATTAAATTGGATTATGTATTGGATTGTCTTTTCACTTGTTGTGAGCCGCCCCGAGTTTTCGGAGAGGGGCGGCATACAAATCCAAATAATAATAATAATAATAATAATAATAATAATAATAATAATATACATACATAAATATAATTGTGCTAGTTGAGATTTGTTGGTTTTCGTTTGCTTTTGAACTTCCAAGCAACCCTCTGAAAGCAGCCCGGATTATTTGCATTACAATCAACGGAGCAAAATGCAGTTTATTTCCCACCACCCTTTTAATTCAGCATATTGGCAAATTCCAGAGCGGATTAATTTTAACAGTTCCCGCTGCAGATACTGGGGGGGGAAAAAGAACTACAGGGAATTACACAGAGTTTCAGACGGCACAAATAGATTCTGATTATTCTAAAGAACGGAATCACAAGTTAAAAACCGGCTGGTAACTTTATGGAATCGTTCATTTTTATTTTTTTTTACAATAGTGTCTGTTAACTTGCTTTTAACTCTGCCCTTTCTAATCCCCAAGTCTACGGAGAGGGGCGGCATACAAATCTAATAAATAAAATAAATAAATAAATAAATATTGGGGGGTTGTTAGAGGGGAGTCTCTTAAGTCTCTCTTGCCGTTTTTCCTTCCCTGTCTCTTTTTCTCTCCCAAGTTTACAAGACCTTATATGTGTGCCTACATCAGGCACGTTCCCTTTGCATTAAAAAATATTTCCCAAGGAGTGTCCTTCACTCCTCTTCTCGCAAACAAAATACCTGACTCCGCCAGACTTGAAAATTCTTGGTTTAGACAACTTACAACTCCGTCGTCTCCGTTCCGACTTAATTATAGTTCATAAAATCATATACCAAAATGTCCTACCTGTTAACGACTACTTCACCTTCAACCGCAACAACACACGAGCACGAAATGGATTTAAGCTAAATGTCAACCACTCCAAACTTGACTGCAAAAAATACGACTTCAGCAACAGAGTAATCAACGCCTGGAATGCACTACCGGATTCTGTGGTTTCTACTCTTAACCCCAAAACCTTTAACCTTAGATTATCTACAGTTGACCTCCCCCCCTTTCTAAGAGGTCTGTAAGGGGCGTGCATGAGCGCACCACTATGCCTGCTGTCCCTGTCCTCTTGTATTATTTTGTTACTTTTGATCATTACTTATCTACTGTTTTATTTGTACAAATTACCACTCTATAATTGTTTGACAAAATAAATAAAATAATTAAATAAATAAATAAAAATAAACCCCTCTACGTTTTGCAAATGAAGACAGCATGCTCTGTCTGATGCCCCAAATATAACCTCAGACATGTACAAACCAGGAACAAGAGGGCAAAGAGTTGAACCTGTCCAGACGCACACAGGACATATCGGGTATCTGGTGACTGGACACGGTGCAAAATGCTTTTGTTTCTTTCTTCGAGCGTACATTATATTTATTGATTGATTTTATTGATTGATTTTGTCCATTGCACAATTAGGGTATACATATAGTAAATATATAATGAAAGTTATAGAAGATATACTCATAGTAAAATATATCTATGAAAGAATAGAAGATATAGGAATAAAACATATCAATGAAAGAATAGAAGAAGAGATATAGGAATAGAGGAAAGGTATAGGAGATATAGGAGAGCAATAGGACAGGGGACAGAAGGCACTCTAGTGCACTTGTACTCGTCCCTTACTGACCTCTTAGGAATCTGGAGAGGTCAACCGTGGATAATCTAAGGGTAAAGTGTTGGGGGTTTGGGGATGACATTATGGAGTCCGGTAATGAGTTCCACGCTTCGACAGCTCAGTTACTGAAGTCGTATTTTTTACAGTCAAGTTTGGAGCGGTTAATATTAAGTTTAAATCTGTTGTGTGCTCTTGTGTTGTTGTGGTTGAAGCTGAAGTAGTTGCCGACAGGCAGGACATTGCAGCATATAATTTTGTGGGCAATACTTAGATCATGTTTAAGGCGTCTTAGTTCTAAGCTTTCTAGGCCCAGGATTAAAAGTCTAGTCTCGTAGGGGATTATATTTCGAGTGGAGGAGTGAAGGGCTCTTCTGGTGAAGTATCTTTGGACATTTTCAAGGGTGTTAATGTCTGAGATGTGATATGGGTTCCAAACAGATGAGCTGTATTCGAGGATGGGTCTGGCGAAAGCTTTGTAAGCTGTGGTAAGTAGTGAGAGATTGCCAGAGCAGAAGCTGCGTAGCATTAGGTTTACAACTCTTGAAGCCTTCTTGGCTATGTTGTTGCAGTGAGCTTTGGCACTTAAGTCTTTTGTTATTAATATACCCAGGTCTTTAACCAAGTAGGGATTATCTGTGATAATTTGATTATTCAGTTCGTATTTGGAGTTCAGATTCTTTTTCCCAATGTGGAGCATTTGCTGGTTGAGATTTGGAGTTGCCATGTGTTAGACCACTCAGAAACAGCGTCAAGGTCTTTTTGGAGAATAGTTGTGTTATAGGTGGTGTTGAAGAGTTTTACATCGTCGGCAAAGAGGACACAGTTGCTTGTGATGTAATCCCAAAGATCATTGATGTAGAGCAGTGTTTCCCAACCAGTGTGCCACGGCACACTAGTGTGCCGCGAGACATGGTCAGGTGTACCATGAAGAAGGAAGCTCAGCTTCTGGTCTCGCAACTTTCCGGAGCTCCGCCTCACAGCTGACCACCCTGCCTCTGTCCCACGGCTACTGCCCAATACCGCTGCTGTAGCATAGTGTATAAGAAAGAGAGAGAGAAAGAAAGAAAGAGAGAGATAGCAAGAGAGAGAGGGAAAGAGGGAGGGAGAGAGAAAGCAAAAAAGAGAGAGAGAGATAGCAAGAAAGAGAGAGAGGGAGAGAGAAGGGGGAGAGAGAAAGAGAGAGAAAGACAGCAAGAGAGAGAGAGAGAGAGAAAGCAAGAGAGAAAAAGAGGGGGGAAGGAGGGTGAGGGAAAGACATAGAGGGAGGGAAGGAGGGAGAGAGAAAGAGAGCAAAAAAGAGAGGAAGGAAGGGAGAAACAAAGAGGGATGGAGAGAGAGAGGGAAAGAAAGGAAGGAAGGGAGAGAGAGAGAAATAGAGCGAAAGGGAGGAAGAGAGAGATTTTTTTTGTCCAAACTTTTTTTAGCCCCCCCTCCCACCCGTTCAATGTTCCCCACGATTTTGTAAATGTGAATAATGTGCCGCGGCTCAAAAAAGGTTGGGAAACACTGATGTAGAGAATGAAGAGCGTTGGTCCCAGAACACTACCTTGGGGGACACCGCTTTTAACACCGCTTTTTTTAGATCGTCTCCCCAGCCGTTTTTTAACTTGGAGATTGATTGACGGAGAGAGAGGGAGAGAGAGAGAGAGATGGAGATTTGTTGGAACGGAAGGCATTCCTGGTCCGCGGCTTACTCGCCAGGCCCTTACCCCTTCCAGTTACTAAATGCCAAAGCCCATTATGATTCTGGTTTGCGCAACAGCGGCATGTAACATCCCAGAGCTCCTTTATAAATAGGCCTGCGTTCCCCACACCCAGCTAGAAAACAACCACAGGAAGCCAAGGACGCACAAGCCAACGCCAGCCCAACTCCGCTGGCATTCGGAGAGCTATACTGCAGCACAGCTCGCTGGCGAGAGCCTTCGCCTGCGCATCGCTTTCCTTCTGCTGCCGTCTGCAAACCCAGGGAAGGAGAAAGAAGGAAGACGGGAGTCTCCTCAATTTGCAAGAGAGATTTTGTTGCACCGTAGCCTTAGCAACAGCAGCCTGCTAGGTGATGCATTTTTTGGGGGGGGATTCAGAACTTTTAAGGGGGGGGGGAATTGCAGCCGTTGTTCTCATAGCTTTGCCTTTTCAAGCCGTTCAAGGATAAACTCTACCGATCGTTTTGCTCAGTTGGAGAGAAGCAACTTCTGAACTCTTTTCTCTTGTTTCTTCAATCAAGAAGGTTTTTTGGAATTAACATTTTGGGTTTTGTTTGTTTTTTTAACTAGTGCAAGTGATCCATGAGCATTGAAGGAAGTAATTTGGAAGGAAAAAAAACGGATACTAAAAAGCTCCCATCGGATTATTATAAAATTTGGGGGAAGTTTTATAATTGGGTAGAAAACTAAGAGATGTGTATGTATTAGTAATTGGTTAATTTTGGGAAAAATTGAAACATGGAAATTTGATTTAAATTTTGGAAGCCAGATGAGAAGTGGTGGTAGCACTATATAATGATATAATACATAATTTACTTATTGTTTAGATTTTAAACATATAGAACTTTATTTTATGAAGTAGGTGATATGTTATGGATAGTTTCTTTTACTAAAGATATATATATATATATATATTAGCTAAAAGATTAAAGATTAATAAAGATTAATGTAAAGATTAATATTATTATTATTATTATTTATTAGATTTGTATGCCGCCCCTCTCCGTAGACTCGGGGCGGCTCACAACAATAACAAGAACACTGTAATATATATTATATATTAGCTATATGACACAATATTAAAATTTAGATAAAAGAGATTTTATTACTCTTTGCATTGATGTAATGTAAATTTTTATAGTAAGATAGAGAGGAAGAATTTTTATTTAGATTTTTAAGAATTGATAATGTTGTATAAAGTGAAGAGAAAATTTTAGACAAGGAGAGATAAGAGCCTCCATTGAGTGAGTAATAAGAAAAGTTTATACATGGTTGATTTCAAGCATTGCTGTTGTGTTTATAACTATATATTGTTTTATTTTATGGTGGAGAAAATTAAAAAAAATTATACCCCAAAAGCTCCCATCTTTTCAGTTTGTCTATAGAAAGGAAAAGGGCTTGTTTTGGGTTTTGTGCAATTATTTACATCTGTACTTCCCGTTTATACTGAATTTTGCAAAACGTTTTTTTTGCTTTGGGGGGCTGTGTTGCAGGGCTCAAGTATGAAGATCCAGGAACATCCCGGGGTTCCTGAAGTCAAATTGCAGAGGAATCAAGAAATCAATGGCCAGGAGGACGATTTCCTATCGGACGTGCCTCGTCTGGACCTCTCAACCTTGTGCAGCGACAACTTGGAAGGTAGGATGGCTTGTGGAGCATGAATGAAACGGCTCTTATTTCACCAGGACTTTATGTCTTACTTCTGTCTTGGACTTTCCCTCTTGTTTCTGGGATGATAAGTCACGGTTTTCCCACAGCCTGTTTACTGTTCGGATGTCTTCAATAAGAGCACTGATCTGGGGGAAAGTAATATGTAGATAGAATCATAGAAGACTGACGAATCATAGAAGACTGACGGCAGAAAAAGGCCTCCTGGTCCATCTAGTCTGCCCTTATACTATTTCCTGTATTTTTATCTTAGGATGGATAGATGTTTATCCCAGGCATGTTTAATATTCAGTTACTGTGGATTTACCAACCAAGTCTGCTGGAAGTTTGTTCCAAGCATCTACTACTCTTTCAGTCAAATAATATTTTCTCACGTTGCTTTTGATCTTTCCCCCAACTAACTTCAGATTGTGTCCCCTTGTTCTTGTGTTCACTTTCCTATTAAAAACACTTCCATCCTGGACCTTATTTAACCCTTTGACATATTTAAATGTTTCGATCATGTCCCCCCTTTTCCTTCTGTCCTCCAGACTCTACAGATTGAGTTCATGAAGTCTTTCCTGATACGTTTTATGCTTAAGACCTTCCACCATTCTTGTAGCCCGTCTTTGGACCCCTTCAATTTTGTCAATATCTTTTTGTAGGTGAGGTCTCCAGAACTGGACACAGTATTATTCCAAATGGGGTCTCACCAGCGCTCTATATAAGGGGATCACAATCTCTCTCTTCCTGCTTGTTATACCTCTAGCTATGCAGCCAAGCTAATACACTGTTTGAATACAACAGCTGAACTTTCTCTGCAGAAGATGCAATTGGACATTGTTTTCAGCAATGCAACCCAAAGAAAAGGAAATGTTTTTGTCTCTTGTTGTGTTCAGTTAATTGCTAACATTTTGTAGTTTAAACATCTCCCTTCAGGCAAATCAGCTAAAAGATACCTGAATAAACCTCTGAGTTAGATTTATTATTTATTTATTTTATTTTTATTTATTGGATTTGTATGCCGCCCCTCTCCATAGACTCGGGGCGGCATTTGTTTGTTTGTTTGTTTGTTTATTCATTCATTCATTCATTCATTCATTCATTCATTCATTCATTTATTTATTAGATTTGTATGCCGCCCCTCTCCATAGACTCGGGGCGGCTAACAACAATAGCTAAACAACATATAACAAATCTAATATTTAAAATAATGTACGTGATCCTCTCCGACTATTACATTCTGTGACGCTATGTTCGATGTATCTGTCAATCTGGGCGAAAGCCTTTTGGAACTGATGCCAAGTTGTGCCCTCATGCTATTTTTGCATCAGTTCAGAATTCTAAAGCAGGCTCAAATATACTAGCTGATATGCAAACCTGCCCCATCAGCTGCTGTGGATAGTGTTCCAATATTTCAGGAGTTGCCACAAAGAAAAGAGAGTCAAACTATTCTCCAAAACACCTGAGGATAGAATAAGAAGTAATGGATGGAAACTAAACAGGGAGAGAAGCAACTACTGCAACGTTCTCCACAATGGGCTACTTTTGAAGAGTGTTCGGAAATTTCAGATCGTGCAGAATGCGGCCGCGAGAGCTATCGTGGTGCTTCCTAGATTTGCCCACGTCTCGTCAACACTCCCTGGCCTGCACTGGCTGCCGATTAGTTTCCGGTCACAATTCAAAGTGTTGGTAATAACATATGGCATCGGACCAGAATACCTTCAGAACCAATATGGTCCCACAGAGTTGGCCTTCTCCGGGTCCTGTTGACTAAACAATGTCGTCTGGCGGGTGCCAGGGGGAAGAGCCTTCTCTGTGGCGGCCCCGGCCCTCTAGAATCAACTCCCCCCCCCCGGAGATCAGAACTGCCCCCACCCTCCTTGCTTTTCGTAAGCTATGTCGCCAGGCATGGGGAAATTGAGATACCCCTGGGCTTATATTGTTTATGTACGGTATGACTGTGTTGCATGGTTTTGAATAATGGGTTTTTAGATGTCTTTTAATATACTGGATTTGTCACGTTGTTTTTGTTGTGAGCCGCTCTGAGTCTCCGGAGAGGGGCAGCATACAAATCTAATTAATTAATTAATTAATAAATAAATAAACAAACAAACAAACAAACAAACAAACAAAGAATTTATGGGAAAATTCCTGACAGACCAATTAATCAGTGAAAAAAGCTTGCCTGCAGAAGTTCTGAATGCTCCATCATTGGAAAATTTTTAAGAAGATGTTGGCTACCATTTGGTTAGGTGTAGGTTTTTCTGCCTAAGGAGGGGGTTGGGCTAGATGACCTCTAAGGCCCTTTCCAATTCTGTTATTCAATTCAATTCTACAATGTGCTATATTTGGGGTTGATTAAGATTAAAACCTTTATGACAAGTTTTTATATACAGTACTTGAAGAATGTTATCATAATATCAATATCAATAATTTATGCTAAGTATGCTTTGTTAGCATTAATTTTTGTCAGCAGTATGATTTGTTATATCTTTGAGGCATTTTATGACCCAGATGTCATCTCTGTGTGTAATATTTTAGATATGCACAAATTAAATGTACCCAAGACGGGGACTTGTGATCGGTGGCATAGTTTTCTTAGTCGACAGGAAATTTTTCAGTCCTCTGAATTTGTGCTGTGTTACCTCACATGGTCTTAATGCTTTCAACACTGCTAATATTGACACTTTCTGGAACATTTTGATTGCAAAAGTTAACACTGCAATAACCACCTACACAGCGCTATATAAGAATGAATAGCAGATGGCAGGAACACACGCTATCTAACTTTTCAGCAGAATGTTGCCTTGTTTTGTTTTTACAATCATCCTTTCCATTTGTCTCCAGTTATTTGTTTTTATAAATAACAGGTATCAAAACAAAAAAAAAAGAATTACTCTATAAAGGTTGGGGGCTGTTTTTGTTTTTAAGAAGTAGTGGAGAGGCTTGTACATTTTGTAATGTACAGTACAGCGATACCTCGTCTTACGAACTTAATTGGTTCCGGGAGGAGGTTCGTAAGGCGAAACAATGTTTCCCATAGGAAACAATGTAAAATCAATTAATGCGTGCAAGCAAAAAATAAAAAGCAAAAACGGCGCTTTGCTGGGCGCCGCCACCCAGCTGTCACCTTTTGAGACAGCCGGGCACTTCTCAGCGCTCTCCCGAACACTGAACCCGGACATTCGGCAAAAGTTCAGGTTCGGGAGGGCGCCGAGAAGCCCCGCCGCCCGGCTATCACCTCCCAAAACAGCTGGGGGGCTTCTCGGCGCTCTCCCGAATACCGAACCCGGAAGTTCGGCAACAGTTCGGGTTCGGGAGGCCTTATTTCCTCTATTTTATCTTATTATTTATAATGTTAGTGCTCTCAAGAAATAGGGCCTTATTTGTGATACCTCAATTCTAGGAAACTACCCTTCCTTCAAATTTTATTCTTCCTTGAGTGAAGTTAAATGAGACTTAAAGAACACGGCATCCTACTTTATTTTTAAATCAGTAGATCCCCATCATTATTTGCAAACTGGAATTATTTTGCTGTTATTTTCATTCCAAATACGTTATTTGGCGAATTATATTTCTCGTGTTCTAATTTAAATATTTACTATGTTTGCCCCTTTAAAAAATGCTTTGTCGCCACTCAATATAAAAACAAAATTTCTGGTCATGTTTGAATAAAATAAATGATCGGAATGATTTATTTGGCTTGCTTCTGCCGGCATATTTTATAAGATTAAATAACAAATTACCCTGTTTGTTCTGTCAGGCTCTCTGGTAGACTCCTCCCAGAAATTCACAGGTACAAAGTTCAGACACACACACGTTTGAAAATTCAAAACAATGTTCTTTATACCGAAAATTCACTTAAACCAAGCCCTCTTTTGGTATAGCAAAGAGCCCTCGTCTCCAAACAAACTGGTAATTTGTACAAGTCCCTTATCAGTTCTGTGATACTTAGCTTGCAGCTGTGAGGCAATTCACAGTCCTTCTTCTTTCACAAAGTGAAACACACTTTGCTCTGGTTTAGTTTCAAAGTGGGGGGAAATCAGCACACAAAAGGTCAAAGTCAGCAAAGCAGTCACGAAACACAACGATCAGATAATCCTCCACAATGGCCAAACCCACAGGCTGCTCTTTATAGCATCCTCAGTAATGACCACAGCCCCACCCAACCACAGGTGGCCTCATTTTCTTTGATAATAATCTCTCAGTTGTTGCTGCCTATGCATCGCTCTCCGCATGCGTGGCTGTATCATTAACTCTTGTTCTGAATCCAAGGAGAAGCTAGATAATTGATCTCCTTCTGAGCTGTCTGCCACACTCTCCTCCTCCCTGTCACTCATGTCTTCTTGGTCAGAGGAGCCTTCATCAGCAGATTCCACCAGGGGCAAAACAGGCCTGCAGCATGTGGATGCCTCCCCCACATCCACAGTCCTTGGGGCAGGAGCTGGGCCAGAGCTAACCACAACACTGTTGGACCAGATTAAAAAAAGTTCCGTGTACATGAAGCAAACTGATATCTCCCACAAACTCTGTTTCCACAAACTCTGTGGAATCAGCCATCATTAATGATGTTTACCAAGCATCTGGTACTTGAAGATCAGTTATTTGCACAGGAAGCTTATGTAATTCATTGATTTTGTAATCCCTTTTTCACGGCTGTAAAGTATTGCCCAAATCCTCCACTCTGTACTTTTTAAGAATAAATTCATCCAGGTCAAATTCTTTCCTAATTGTGCAATGACTCGTTTTCATGGAAGATTTATTCATTTACTTATTAATCAGATTTGTATGCCGCCCCTCTCCGTAGACTCGGGGCGGCTAACAACAACAATAATACAATGTAAACAAATCTAATATTTAAGTTAATTTAAAAAACCCCAATTTAAGAAACCAATCATACATACTGACATACCATGCATAAATTTTATAAGCCTAGGGGGAAGGGAAAGTCTCAATTCCCCCATGCCTGACGACAGAGGTGGGTTTTAAGGAGCTTACGAAAGGCAAGAAGGGTGGGGGCAACTCTGATATCTGGGGGGAGTTGGTTCCAAAGGGTCGGGGCCACCACAGAGAAGGCTCTTCCCCTGGGTCCCACCAAACGACATTGTTTAGTTGACGGGACCCGGAGAAGGCCAACTCTGTGGGACCTAACTGGTCGCTGGGATTCGTGCGGCAGAAGGCGGTCCCGGAGATATTCTGGTCCGGTGCCATGAAGGGCTTTATAGGTCAAGACTAACACTTTGAATTGTGACCGGAAACTGATCGGCAACCAATGCAGACTGCGGAGTGTTGGTGTGACATGGGCATATTTGGGAAAGCCCATTATTGCTCTCACAGCTGCATTCTGCACGATCTGAAGTTTCCAAATACTCTTCAAAGGTAGCCCCATGTAGAGAGCATTACAGTAGTGGAGCCTCGAGGTGATGAGGGCATGAGTGACTGTGAGCAGTGACTCCCGGTCCAAATAGAAAGATGTCCACTATCTTTCCTTCTTCTTCTTCAGTATGGTCCATTTCTTGCTTTTGCCCAAAAGTCTTGTGTCCCCTTCACGTAGGAAAGAGAAATGAGGAAATACTGGACATATAGAATCTTTGAGACATAATGGTTCTTTGTTTGCGGAATTCCAACTCAAAATCTAGGGGGGAAAAGATATTGCAGTTGAACATACAAGGAAGATAACTATTATGGCAAACTATTGAGCTCCTCCCAAATTTTAATTAATACCTTACTTTTGATAGCCATCTGACTCACTTCTGTTCCTGATGGGGTATTAAAATGATACACCAGGTCATTGGCAGTAAGTATTTTAGGGTGGCTCACCCATCCATAAAGTCCGAACCATGATATTTTTTCTGAATTGATGTAGGGTCTCCTCCTTGAACCAGGGGGTTGGCAGGTCACAAAACAAGGCAGCCTGAGGTTGTAAGAAGACATTTGGACCCTTGACAGCATAACTCCTGCATTAAGGCTATGACCTATAAAGCCCTTCATGGCATCGGACCAGAATATCTCCGGGACCGCCTTCTGCCGCACGAATCCCAGCGACCGGTTAGGTCCTACAGAGTTGGCCTTCTCCGGGTCCCGTCAACAAAACAATGCCGTCTGGCGGGACCCGGGGAAGAGCCTTCTCTGTGGCGGCCCCGGCCCTCTGGAATCAACTCCCCCCGGAGATCAGGACTGCCCCCACCCTCCTTGCCTTTGGCAAACTCCTAAACACCCACCTCTGCCGCCAGGCATGGGGAAATGGATTCCCGCCGGCTATCTCGTTTTATGTATGGTTTGTTTGGGTTGTATGATTGTTTTTAAATTAAGGGGTTTAACTCTTCTGTTTTTAATCATTGGATTTGTATTGCGTATTATTGTTGTGAGCCGCTCCGAGTCTTCGGAGAGGGGCAGCATACAAATCTAATAAATAATAATAATTAAAGCAGATCTGGCTGATCATTTTTGACATGCTGGGGTTTTTTTCATTCAGAAAGTTTTATTCGTAGGGTACAATTATCACATAATTTTGTTATGGATCTGAAATAATAATAATAATAATAATAATAATAATAATAATAATAATAATAATAATAATAATAATTTATTAGATTTGTATGCTGCCCCTCCCCGAAGACTCTTCTTATGCCTAGATTTTATATATACAGTATATATATATGTCACATGTTTTTTTGCTGAATTCGAAAATTAAGGGAGACTAGGATAGATCTATTTCGGCCTTATTTTGGCCTCATCAGTTAGCCATACCTACTGGGACTTGAACCTGCAACCTTTGCCTTGTAAGGCAGAGAATTATCTTCTAGGCTACAGTATCCAATCCCTTCAGCTCTGCACCAGGGAAGGGTTACATATTTTTGTGTCGAATCGCCCTGGTGTATTGTATATATATGTGGGCCAAAACACCAATAATCTTATAGGAGAAAGTTGTCAATCCGTGATTTTGGAATGTGTTTTCGGAATGTAAGGATTATTTGCTGGTTGTTGCATGATCAGAACTAAGCACCTTCATACGCTTTTCCTAATTCCAAATTCCTAGAAAGAGCTTTTACAACAGTTCTTTATTTCTAATTTATTTACAAGGACATTTTTCGTCGTTGCCGCCATAATTCTTATTTGGAATCATTGAGCCGCAAATTGTAAACCAATTAATCCATTGTGCTAAGTGGGAACATGCAAACCAGTTTAGTAAACTATCAACTTGTAAAGAAGACTTCTTGTAGGACGCAATGGGAATTATCTCAAAAAATATGAACATTTCTTTCGGTTTCTTCCAAAATGCTGTTCTCCCTAACTTTCCAGTCTCACCTCTCCTACAGCTTTTAAATTTGGTCAGTTAAGCGATATGATAGAATTGAGATCATCATTACTTTCTGATAGTAGTACTTTGAAATTAAGTTGGCTTAAATAAAAATGAGATGAGTCGAATCTGAATACTGTAGTTACAGCTTGTAATTTACAAAAACAAATGAGCAATTGAAAAGGGAAGGCTATTGATGTTGGATAAATTCTCTTACCTGGTCATTTAGAGCCTAGTTATAGATGCAGAATTGTAGAATAAAATCTGATGATGTCACAATAGAATGAAGAGGAGTTAAACAGAGCATAGGTGGCAGGTATGACTGACCTGTCCAAGGGGAGGTCTTCATCTTTTACAACATTTCTTTATCTCTAATTTATTTGTAAAGAATTTTTTCGTCATTACCACCATAATTCTTATTTGGAATCATCTTTGGGGGTGTAGAGAGACCGATACAAGGCCAAAACTTTAGTCATCCCAACAATTTGAGGAGGCTTTTAGTATTCCAACAGATTCTTAAAAGTTAAAATATAAGAATGCTTTGTATTGCATATTGACAACAAATACAGGCTCCTGGTCTTTCCAGATCTTGGTCTGTTGTGTATTTTTCTAAACCTTTTTCTAAACTATGGTATTTATCTGGCATTTCTGCAGACTAAATGAAGGATTTAATTTATATAGAGGTCTTAATAATTGCTGCCACCAATTAGACTTTTAATTATTAGATATAATTATAGTCACAGATTTTGCATCCATTCAGAAACTATAAGATGATGGGATCTTACCTTTTTTTTAAAAAAAAGTCCTCAACCCTTTTGTTCTTGTAGCTCATCATCATTTTGGAGAAGTTCCTTTAAGTCAGGAATCCACATTATTCTTGTGTTCACTTTCCTATTAAAAACACTTCCCTCAGGAACCTTATTTAACCCTTTGACATATTTAAATGTTTCGATCGTGTCCCCCCCTTTTCCTTCTGTCCTCCAGACTATACAGATGGAATCCATTGAGTCTTTCCTGATACGTTTTATGCTTAAGACCTTCCACCATTCTTGTAGCCCGTCTTTGGACCCGTTCAATTTTGTCAATATCTTTTTGTAGGTGAGGTCTCCAGAACTGAACACAGTATTCCAAATGGGGTCTCACCAGCGCTCTATATAGCGGGATCATAATCTCCCTCTTCCTGCATGTTATACCTCTAGCTATGCAGCCAAGCATCCTACTTGCTTTCCCTACCGTCCGACCACACTGCTCACCCATTTTGAGACTGTCAGAAATCACTACCCCTAAATCCTTCTCTTCTGAAGTTTTTGCTAACACAGAACTGCCAATGCACTACTCAGATAAAAATATAAAAAATATATAAAAAATTCCTTTTCCCCAAGTGCATTATTTGACATTTGGAAACATTAATTTAGGATCTTAGGGTCGCCTAAGACTATGGGATAATAATTCACCAAATTAGGCATATTGTAATACCTAATTAGTAATAATTCTTTTATAGGAATCATTAACAATGCGTAAGAATTTTAAAAAATAAAGTAGAATTTAAAGAGGAAAGAAAAATGTGTTGAAAAAAAAGAGGAAAGTATATGTAAAAAGAAAAAAAGGAGAATGAGAAAAGTACAGTACTACTAAAAAAATAGAAAAAAGAAAGATATAAATCAAACCAAGAAGAGGGAAGAGGAGGAAAAAGAATTTACAGATATCTGTTTATGATTGATTGATTTAAAATGTATGCATGTATATTTTTGATGTATTTTAAGGTATGTGTATATTGATAAATAAAAGGAATTTGTAGAGAAAAATAAAAAAAGAAATGAAATCTTTAAAATGTTGGGCAAGAAAGCTAAAGCAAAGATGGACCAAACCCTGGGATTTTGGGGAGTGGTTCATCTTCTGGAAGTTGCTTGATGCAAGAGTAGATTTGGCAGTACTATATTGAAAAATGGTGAGAACATGCTGTGGGAGAATCCAAAATAGTATTTCCTTCCAGACCCTCTCTAAGTCCTAGTTTATCCCACGGGAATGCTCTGTAAGTTCGTAAACATTCTTTCGACTTCTGAAGGGCAGAAACTTCATCAGTTATAAAAATGGCTCATGTAAAATGCCTTATTTCTTTCCAAATATAGTGCTCGCAAGCCTTTGCTGTTTGGAAGAGAATATATTCTGAATTTTGAAAATGTAGAAAAGGGGCACAGAGGTTGCGAAATGAACATTCATATCCTAAGCGCCAAGCTATCTGCAGTCTGTTTGCTGCCCTTGAAAATAAGCCACTTCTTGGACTTAGAAACATAGAAGTCTGACGGCAGAAAAAGACCTCCTGGTCCATCTAGTCTGCCCTTATACTGTTTTCTGTATTTTATCTTAGGATGGATATATGTTTATCCCATGCATGTTTAAATTCAGTTACTGTGGATTTATCTACCACGTCTGCTGGAAGTTTGTTCCAAGCATCTACTACTCTTTCAGTCAAATAATATTTTCTCGCGTTGCTTTTGATCTTTCCCCCAACTAACTTCAGATTGTGTCCCCTTGTTCTTGTGGTCACTTTCCTATTAAAAACACTTCCCTCCTGGACCTTATTTAACCCTTTAACATATTTAAATGTTTCGATCATGTCCCCCCTTTTCCTTCTGTCTTCCAAACTATACAGATTGAGTTCATTAAGTCTTTCCTGATACGTTTTATGCTTCAGACCTTCCACCATTCTTGTAGCCCGTCTTTGGACCCCTTCAATTTTGTCAATATCTTTTTGTAGGTGAGGTCTCCAGAACTGGACACAGTATTCCAAATGTGGTCTCACCAGCGCTCTATATAGGGGGATCACAATCTCCCTCTTCCTGCTTGTTATACCTCTAGCTATGCAGCCAAGCATCCTACTTGCTTTCCCTACCGCCTGGCTGCACTGTTCACCCATTTTGAGACTGTCGGAAATCAAACGATGTATTTCTAATTCTACCAAGGATCCAGAACTAACAAGGAGCACCCGATTTATATTAATGGGTGGTACTTAATAAGGCTGTTAGAGTGACACAACATTTTTGACTTGGAAACTTTCGACTAATGAAAAACTAAGATCTTATTGGATTTGGGGGCGTCTTATACTCTGAATGTAGCTTTTTTTCAAATGTTTTGTTTCCAGCCCTAACAAGGTGCTAATGATTTTCCCAGCTCTTACCTTGCGAGTCCTTTCATTGTTACTCTCTGCAAAGAATATTTTCCAAACCTTAAGTAGTTGCAGGCTTTTTTCATTGCTCTACTAGCTGTGAATGTTTCTTTCCAGCCCTAACCAGGTGCTAACGATGTTTCCAGCTCTTACCGGTTTGCAAGCACTTTCATTATTACTCTGTCTGAATAAGGGTTTTTTAAAACCCTAACCAGGGGATAAAATACAGTGATACCTTGTCTGACAAACTTAATTGATTCCGGGATGAGGTTCTTAAGGTGAAAAGTTTGTAAGACGAAACAATGTTTCCCATAGGAATCAATGGAAAAGTGATTAATGCGTGCAAGCCCAAAACTCACCCCTTTTGCCAGCCGAAGCGCCTGTTTTTGCACTGCTGGGATTCCCCTGAGGCTCCCCTCCATGGGAAACCCCACCTCCAGACTTCTGTGTTTTTGCAATGCTGCAGGGAAATCCCAGCAGGGGAATCCCAGCATTGCAAAAACGAGCGCTTCTCTGGCAATGGAAGTCCGGAGGTGGGGTTTCCCAGCGAAGGGAGCATCAGTGAAATCGCAGCATCGCAAAAACATCAAAGTCCTCGAAACCCCACCTCAAGACCTCTGTCTTTTTGCGATGCTGCGATTTCACTGAGGCTCCCCTCGCTGGGAAACCCCACCTCCGGACTTCCGTTGCCAGCGAAGCGCCCGTTTTTGCACTGCTGGGATCCCCTGCAGCATCACAAAAACACGGAAGTCCAGAGGTGGGGTTTCCCATGGAGGGGAGCCTTAGTGGAATCCCAGCAGCGCAAAAACGGGTGCTTTGCTGGCAACGGAAGTCCGTAGACGGGTTATCCCAACGGCGGCAGTGGGTGCCTCTTATACTCCAGTGTATAAGGTGCATCTTATACTCCAGTGCATTTTATACTCCAAAAAATACAGTAATAGACACTAATATTATGAACAAAGCTTTCCTGCATTTATTTGCTTCCATTGTGTTTCAGGGCCAATTCAAATGACTGTATTAGGTTTGCCCTCTGCAGAGTTTAACCTTGACTAATTCAACACCTGCCGTGTGCTTACCTTAAGGTCATGGGTAGAATCTCTTTCTTCCATCTAAATCCAGAGATTTGCTCTGAAACAGCTGTCTTCCAGCACTGGAACACACTCATTTAGAAAATTAATCCTCTGGTCTTTTTAGCAAGGAACCTTTGTTACAATTGCTCTCTCTAGCATTTCAAAAACATGACTTTGTTTATCTGAAGAAGAAGAAAAGACTTTAACTTTGCTGCAAGTAATCTCTGGATCAAATAGACGATTTATCTAAACCTTGCTAGTATTAAAGAAATTAATGAATATTTTTCCATCTATCATCTGATGGTAAACAGGCTTTGCAAAGGAGGATTATTACCTTCCATTGGGGTCACTAGGACATAGAAACATAGAAGACTGACGGCAGAAAAAGACCTCATGGTCCATCTAGTCTGCCCTTATACTATTTCCTGTATTTCATCTTGCAATGGATATATGTTTATCCCAGGCACGTTTAAATTCAGTTACTGTGGATTTACCAACCACGTCTGCTGGAAGTTTGTTCCAAGGATCTACCACTCTTTCAGTGGAATAATATTTTCTCACGTTGATTTTGATCTTTCCCCCAACTAACTACAGATTGTGTTCCCTTGTTTTTGTGTTCACTTTCCTATTGAAAACACTTCCCTCCTGGACCTTATTTAACCCTTTAACATATTTAAATGTTTCGATCATGTGCCCCCTTTTCCTTCTGTCCTCCAGACTATACAGATTGTGTTCATGACGTCTTTCCTGATACGTTTTATGCTTAAGACCTTCCACCATTCTTGTAGCCCGTCTTTGGACCCGTTCAATTTTGTCAACATCTTTTTGTAGGTGAGGTCTCCAGAACTGGACACAGTATTATTCCAAATGTGGTCTCACCAGCGCTCTATATAAGGGGATCACAATCTCCCTCTTCCTGCTTGTTATACCTCTTGTTATACCTCTAGGACACAATCTGTAATACATTTTGAATTCTTAACAATTTGTTTTATGTTGTGCTGGGGGGTTTTCCATTGTTTCCTTAGCATGCTTGCTGGATTTTAAGGATTGTGATTGCTGCCGTATGAAAAGTTAAATTACATGCAATAGCTAGAGCAGGCGTCTCCAAACTTGGCAATATTGAGACTTTAAAAAAATTGAATTTTTTGAAACAAAAAACATAAACAAACACATGCAAAAAGTAGACACCATACAATACATGCAAGCAGTTTATGGAAACTTGTGCATTTTGAAACAAAGTTGTTTTTACATTGCCTTTTCTACATTGTCCTCTTTTATTTTGTCTGTGGTTTTTTTTTCATTTCTGTTTTTTCCTCTATCCAAGTGTATAATTTTCCCCATACGGTGTAATAGTCATTTCCCTTTTTATTTTGCAATACCATCATCATTTTACTCATTTTTACGCATTCTAGCCTCTTTCTGATTACCATTTGTTCTGTTGGTGTATTTTCTGTTTTCCAATTTTGTGCAAAGATCAATCCTGCCGCTCTAAGTACATGGATTATAAGATATAAATGTGCCTTTTTATGATGCCCACTGATAATACCTAGTAGATATATTTCCGGTTTTAGTTCTAGTTCATAATTTAGAATTTCTTTCAACCAATTTCTAATTAAGGCCCAAAATTTTACTACTTCTAGACTTGTAGACTTCACGAGTCTACGGAGAGGGGCGGCATACAAATCTAATAAATATTATTATTATTATTATTATTATTATTATTATTATTATTATTATTATTATTATTATTATTATTATTATTATTATTATGTCAGTACAACACAGCAAACGAGATCACTATGCTGGATTTCGTATTTCATCACCAGTCGGGCGTTTCCCAAGCACCTAGGACTGTGTGATGTAGCGGCGAATTATGTTTGCCGATCCCAGTAAAGCGGCCTTTTGCAATTGACAGATGGAGATTTTGTCAATTCCGATGGTTTTCAAATGTCCGCTGAGATCCTTTGGCCCTGCGCCCAGCGTGCCAAGTACCACTGGGACCACTTTCACAGGCTTATGCCAGAGTCGTTGCAGCTCTTTAGATCTTCGTATTTCACTAATTTCTCTAGCTGCTTCTCCTCAATTCTGCTGTCTCCTGGGATTGCGATGTCGATGATCCATACTTTCTTTTTCTCCACAATCAGGATGTCTGGTGTGTTATGCTTCAGAATTCGGTCAGTCTGAAGTCGGAAGTCCCACCGTAGTTTTGCTTGCTCATTTTCGACCACTTTTTCGGGCTTATGATCCCACCAGTTCTTTGCCACTGGGAAATGGTAGTTCCGGCACAAGTTCCAGTGGATCATCTGTGCCACAGCATCGTGTCTATGCTTGTAGTCAGTCTGTGCGATCTTTTTGCAGCAGCTGAGTATGTGATCGATTGTTTCATCTGTTTCTTTACAGAGTCTGCACTTTGGATCGTCTGTTGATTTTTCAATTCTGGCTTGGACAGCATTTGTTCTAATGGCCTGTTCTTGTGCCGCCAGTATTAGTCCTTCTGTCTCCTTTTTGAGTGTTCCACTTGTAAGCCATGACCAGGTCTTTTCTTTATACACTTTGCCTTCAATCTTCTCCAAGAACTGGCCATGCAATGCTTATTATTATTATTATTATTATTATTATTATTATTATTATTATTATTATTACCAGAATTCCTCATCCAGCTGTGGCTAAGGAATTCTGGGACTTGAAGTCCACAAGGATTAAAAGTTGCCAAGTTTGGAGACAAACCCCCCCCCCCCCCCTGAGCTAGAGACTTCAGATTTGCTGAGTATTTATTGTCAAGTTAAACACAGTTGCAGACCAAACTCCGCGTTGTTGTTCCTCTGTGTTTCCAGAACCCGTCCCTGCCTTTTCCTCCTGGCCGCGTAATGGCGTAGAGTCCGATGAAGCTCGCCTTTCCCCCCAGGCTGGACGCCTCATTCAACAGCTTCTGGATGAAGACAGCGACCCAATGCTGTCCCCTCGCTTTTATAACTATGGGCAAAGCCAGCAGTATTTGGATGACACAGAAGTGCCTCCATCTCCACCCAATTCTCATTCATTCATGAGGTACGTTGACTGGTCATTATTTGCGTAAGACTTCCCCTTTGGTACGGAAACACTCCAGAATTCCAGCCCCCCATTTCTTCCAACTGAGCCCAGCTGTTTTTAGCAGATACTCAATTTGGACATAGAAGAAGCCATTTTTCCCATAGGAATCAATGTAAAAGCAAATAATGCGTATGATTGGGGAAACCACAGGGAGGGTGGAGGCCCTGTTTCCTCCCAGGAGATACCTAGAGAGGCCCCACGGAGGCTTCTCTACGTCTTTTCCGGCCCTGTTTCCTCCCAGGAGATTCTTAGAGAGGCCCCACGGAGGCTTCTCTTTGCCTTTTCCGGTCCTGTTTCCTCCACGGAGATTCTTAGAGAGGCCCCATGGAAGCTTCTCCCAGCCTTTTCCAGCACTGTTTCCTCCCAGGAAATTCCTAGAGAGGCCCCATGGAGGCTTCTCTATGTCTTTTCCGGCCCTATTTCCTCCCAGGAGATTCCTAGAGAGGCCCCACGGAGGCTTCTCACTGCCTTTTCCGGCCCTGTTTCCTCCCAGGAGATTCCTAGAAAGGCCCCACGGAGGCTTCTCACTGCCTTTTCCAGCCCTGTTTCCTCCCAGGAGATTCCTAGAGAGGCCCCACGGAGGCTTCTCATCGCCTTCTCCAGTTACAGTTTCAGAGGCTCGGGTTTGTAAGTGTAAAATGGTTCTTGAGAAGAGGCAAAAAAACCTTGAACACCCGGTTCTTATCTAGAAAAGTTTCTAAGTAGAGGAGTTTGTAGGTAGAGACACCACTGTATATAATTCCATATAAAGGAGCGTATGACAGCAGTTAACATTTTCTGGAAATCATCTTTTTACAGGATCCTCTTTTCATGTCCCTGTATGTGCACCAATTAATTGAACCGCTAACGGCATGGCTTTCGTTCTAGGCGAAGAAGTTCTTCTTTAGGATCTTACGAAGATGACAATGAAGACTTGACCCCAGCACAATTGACTCGCCGGATTCAAGGACTGAAGAAAAAGATCAGGCGGTACGAAGATAAATTTGAGGAGGAGAGAAAGTATAGAGTAAGCTGGCAAAAACTTTTCCTTCAATCAAACAGCACTTCTCAGATTTTAATTTCTTTCCCAGTTTTACCTGAATGTGATTTGCCTGAACATCACTAGCAGTTGAATTTTTAAAACAATATAATCATTTAGCTGATTATCTAGCAGAGGAAACCACTGATTAGGGATTTTTTATTATTAAATAGCCATTCCTTTTTTTAACCTGTTGAAAATAAAGCCCTCTAAGTTAAGCAAATTATTATTATTATTATTATTATTATTATTATTATTATTATTATTATTATTATTTTTAATTAGCTTTGTATGCTGCCCCTCTCCGAAGACTCGAGGTGGCTCACAATATAACAGTGAGACCAATCTAATATTAAAATAAAACATATCTAAAACCCCAACAATTTAAAACCCTACAACACATACATACCAAACATAAAATATAAAAGCCTGGGGGAGGATGTCTCAGTTCCCCCATGCCTGGTGATATAGGTGGGTCTTGAGTAATTTGCGAAAGACAAGGAGGGTGGGGGCCGTTCTAATCTCTGGGAAAGTTGATTCCAGAGGGCCGGGGCCGCCACAGAGAAGGCTCTTCCCCTGGGTCGTGCCAGACGACATTGTTTAGTCGCCGGGACCCGGAGAAGGCCAACTCTGTGCGCTGGGATTAGTGGGAAACCATGGCCCCTATATTTGGACCGGGACTCACTGCTCACAGTCACTCATGCCCTCATCACCTTGAGGCTCGACTACTGTAATGCTCTCTACATGGGGCTACCTTTGAAAAGTGTTCGGAAACTTCAGATCGTGCAGAACGCAGCTGCGAGAGCAATAATGGGCTTTCCCAAATATGCCCATGTAACACCAACACTCCGCAGTCTGCATTGGTTGCCGATCAGTTTCCGGTCACAATTCAAAGTGTTGGTTATGACCTATAAAGCCCTTCATGGCACCGGACCAGATTACCTCAGGGACCGCCTTCTGCTGCACGAATCCCAGCGACCAGTTAGGTCCGGGTCCCGTCAACTAAGGAATGTCGCTTGGCGGGACCCAGGGGAAGAGCCTTCTCTGTGGCGGCCCCGACCCTCTGGAACCAACTCCCCCCAGAGATTAGAATTGCGCCCACCATCCTTGCCTTTCGTAAGCTTCTTAAAACCCACCTCTGCCGCCAGGCATGGGGGAATTGAGATATTCTTTCCCCCTAGGCCTTTACAATTTTATGCATGGTATGTCTGTATGTATGTTTGGTTTTACAATAAGGGTTTTTAACTGTTTTAATATTGGATTGTCATATGCTGTTTACTACTGTTGTTAGCCACCCCGAGTCTACGGAGAGGGGCAGCATACAAATCCAATCCAATCAAAATCAATGACCCATGGACTTCAACTCCCAGAATTCCTGAGCCGGCTTTTGGGGGTTGAAATCCACAGGTCACAGAAGGGCCATCGTTCCACCATCCCTGCTTTAAAATGTGACTCAGAACTTCTTAATTATATTAAAGAAAACACTCCTAGATTGGCAGAAAGTTTGGGGGAAATTTTGAAAGATGCTGGAATAAATTAAATAAATGTGTTTGTTACTAGCCTCAATTTCAATTCCTTCATTCACAAAATTTGTTCCTATTTATTTCCCCTTTCTGGGATAGCCCTCTCACAGTGACAAAGCGGCCAATCTCGAGGTGCTGAAATGGACAAATGACCTTGCAAAGTTCAGGAAGCAACTAAAAGGTGAGAATTAACATCTCCTTGTGTAGGGTTGGACTTGATATTGCCTACCTGGACTTCGGCAAAGCCTTTGATACGGTTCCACATAAAGAGCTGATAGATAAATTAGTGAAGATTGGAATTAATCCCTGGATAGTTCAATGGATTTGCAGCTGGCTGAAGCGTAGACATCAGAGAGTTATTGTTAATGGCAAGTATTCTGAGCAGGGACAGGTTACAAGCGGTGTGCCACAAGGGTCTGTTCTGGGTCCATTTCTTTTTAATATGTTTGTGAGTGACATAGGGGAAGGTTTGGTAGGGAAGGTTTGCCTATTTGCCGATGACTCTAAAGTGTGCAATAGGGTTGATATTCCTGGAGGGGTCTGTAATATGGTAAATGATTTAGCTTAACAAGATAAATGGTCAAAGCAATGGAAACTGCAGTTTAAAGTTTCCAAATGTAAAATAATGCACTTGGGCAAAAGGAATCCTCAATCTGAGTATTGCATTGGCAGTTCTGTGTTAGCAAAAACTTCAGAAGAGAAAGATTTAGGGGTAGTGATTTCTGACAGTCTCAAAATGGATGAACAGTGCAGTCAGGCGGTAGGAAAAGCAAGTAGGATGCTTGGCTGCATAGCTAGAGGTATAACAAGCAGGAAGAAGGAGATTATGATCCCGCTATATAGAGTGCTGGTGAGACCCCATTTGGAATAATACTGTGTTCAGTTCTGGAGATCTCACCTACAAAAAGATATTGACAAAATTGAACGGGTCCAAAGACAGGCTACAAGAATGGTGGAAGGTCTTAAGCATAAAACGTACCAGGAAAGACTTAATGAACTCAATCTGTAGAGTCTGGAGGACAGAAGGAAAAGGGGGGACATGATCGAAACATTTAAATATGTTAAAGGGTTAAATAAGGTCCAGGAGGGAAGTGTTTTTAATAGGAAAGTGAACACAAGAACAAGGGGACACAATCTGAAGTTAGTTGGGGGAAAGATCAAAAGCAACAAGAGAAAATATTATTTCACTGAAAGAGTAGTAGATCCTTGGAACAAACTTCCAGCAGACGTGGTTGGTCAATCTACAGTAACTGAATTTAAACATGCCTGGGATAAACATATACCCATTGTAAGATAAAATACAGGAAATAGTATAAGGGCAGACTAGATGGACCATGAGGGGTTTTTTCTGCCGTCAGTCTTCTATGTTTCTATGACTTAACTTTCCATTGCTTGTCATTAAACATACTTTTTTCCCTCTTTCTTGTCCAAAACTAGAGTCAAAGCTGAAAATGTCGGAAGATCATCTTGCTCCCATGACACGCCAACGTAGCAATACACTCCCCAAAAGTTTTGGCTCTCAGCTGGAGAAGGAGGAAGAGAAACACGATGTCTCCGATAAATCATCTAAGCCTTCGGTGGAGGCAACTTTGGAATCCATGCAGAAGAAGCTCCAGGAGAAAAGGATAGAAGCAAACCGACCCGAGGATATTAAGGTACGCTTAGGAAAATAGAAAGAGAAATAATGATAATTGTAAAAAGTCCCACACCATTATTAATATCTTCTCTGAAGTGGTATGCCTAGAGATGATAGAGGTACTACTTAAAGCATGCCAGTTTAGAATAAGAACATAAGAAGAGCCATCCTGAACCGGGCCAAAGTCCATCGAGTCCAGCATTCTGTGTCACACAGTGGCCCGACCAATTGTCCATGGGGATCTTGAGCAGAAAGAGAAGGCAAGACCCTCCCTTTCCCCTGACCCCCAACAAATGGTACTCAAGGGAACCCTGCCTGCCTCAACCCCTAACCCCCAACACTTCTCCCGTAGACTCTCCACGATTGACCTCTCCAGGTTCCTAAGAGGCCAGTAAGGGGCGTACATAAGTGCACTGGTGTGCCTTTCATCCCCTGTCCAATTGTCTTTCCTTTCTCTCACTTATCATATATATTTTCTTTCTTTCATATATCCTCTCCTCTAAGTTCACTTTCACCCTCTTTTATATTATCACATGTCTATTTGTGTATTGGACAAATGAATAAATAAATAAATAAAATAAACCAACATTGAGGCAGCACTTGGACATCCATTTCAATGACCACCAATACACTTGGCATCCATGAATCTGTCTAATCCTGTCTTGAAGCTCTCCAGGCTGACAGCTGTCACAACCTCTTCTGGAAGGGAATTCCATAAACCAAGGACCCTCTAGGTGAAGAAATATTTCCCTTTATTTGTCCTCACTTTCTTACCTATGAGCTTTAGGGAGGGCCCCCTCATCCTTGTGTGATAGAGAAAAGAATTTTTCTCTATCCACCTTTTCTATCCCATGCACGATTTTATACACTTCGATCAAGTCACCCCTTAAACGCCGTCTTTCAAGGCTGAAGAGACCAAGGCGTTGCAACCTGTTTTCATAAGGGAGGGGCTCCATTCCCTTGATCATACTTGTAGCCCCTTTTTTGCAACTTTTCCAGAGTTCCATTATATCCTTCTTGAGGTGCGGTGACCAGAACTGTACACAGTACTCCCAAGTGTGGTCTCACCATCATAGAAACATAGAAGACTGACGGCAGAAAAAACCCTCATGGTCCATCTAATCTGCCCTTATACTATTTTCTGTATTTTATCTTATATGTTTATCCCAGGCATGTTTAAATTCAGTTACTTGGATTTATCAACCACGTCTGCTGGAAGTTTGTTCCAAGGATCCACTACTCTTTCAGTAAAATAATATTTTCTCATGTTGCTTTTGATCTTTCCCCCAACTATATCGATTTGTATGTTAAAGCTGTTTGCAATATCCCTGTGGAATAAAGTTCTAATGTAAGAGGGTAAATAAAGGGTTTTGAAGAATATTTCTTCTATACGGTTGTTTGCAAAAGGCCCAAATTAAATGATCTTAATAAGTAGGCTTAGGAAAAACCATGGTTTGGTCCCAGTGTGTTCTACTTTTTATCTCCCAAAACTGGCAGCCTTTTGCCCAAAATGCAAAGTTTCTGTAGAGTTTTGGGCAAAATCTGTTCTTGAAATCAATTTACCTAGAGCCCTGTGAACCTCTTCCTGTCCCAGAAGGTTCGTGGAAGAACATTTGGATTCCATTTCGGGAATTGGACTATGCTGTTCTACACTTAGTGATTCAAATGTTTAGCCTAAACATTGTCATCTTTAAAAGGTTTCATAGAGAAACTGAATATAACCTAAATACAGATTGCTGTATGATTGCTATAACCTAAATAGATTGCGTTATGGAATAAATGGCTATTTGGAAGGTCTACAATAAATATTTGAGGACATCACAGTGTCAGGGATTAGTACCGCTCTCAATTATTTTGTTAAGGGTAGGAAGATGACCTTTGGCAAATCTCTTAAGGCTTTGTTCCCTGGCAATGAAAATGACCTTGGCCGTAGTGTAAATACTGATGTGTTGAAGGCAGCATCGCTGTCGCATTTAGAGATTTCTTTCCAATCTTCAATACAATCTCTTACCTTTTGCTGAACCAACAGCAAGGAAAGAACAAGGCTGGTATATAATGTCCTGTCACCACTCTTATATCAGCTATTCTTATCATAAACAATGAAGGGGAATTTTTAAAAAAAACAGCATCAGCCTTCTCAGTTCTTCCCAGAAATGCGTCTCAGAAGAAGTGAAGGACAATCACATATGCTTAATTATTTCAAAACAGAACGATTAAATTACTAGCTTAGTTTTCCAGTGGTCTTCAAAAGGACTTGATGTGCAGTAATCTTAAATTAATCACAACTCTAGACTGCTGCATGTTTTTGGGTTTTGCGGTGTATGTCTTACATTTTTATTGTAAGTTGTCTGAAGTCATATATTTATTATTATTTATTAATTCAATTTCTATGCCGAGACTCAGGGCGGCTTACAACCTGTTTAGAATAGAATAGAATAGAATTTTATTGGCGAAGTGTGATTGGACACACAAGGGATTTGTCTTGGTGCAGATGCTCTCAGCGTACATAAAATAAAATATACATTTGTCAAGAATCATGTGGTACAACACTTAATGATTGTCATAGGGGTCAAATAAGCAATGAAGAAGCAATATTAATTTAGAAATCTAAATAAAATTACATTCTAAAAAATCCACAGTTAAAAATTTAGACAAACCAGATTCAAATAGAATAGAATAGAATAGAATAGAATTTTATTGGCCAAGTGTGATTGGACACACAAGGAATTTGTCTTTGGTGCAGATGTTCTCAACGTACATAAAAGAAAAAGAGACATTTGTCAAGAATCATGTGGTGCAACACTTAATGATTGTCATAGGGGTCAAATAAGCAATGAAGAAACAATCAATATTAATAAAAATCTTAGGATACAAGCAACAAGTTCCAGTCACACAGTCCTAAGTGGGAGGAAAAGGATGATAGGAACGATGAGAAAAATTAGTAGAATAGACGTGCAGATTTAGTAAAAAGTATTTAGTAAAAAATATCTCGTGCAACCAACGTTTATTCATCGGGCAAGGTAAAATATCAGAGTTTCGATGGGCCCAAGCCTGCCAGCAGAGATGGTTCTTTAGAGTTCTACAAAAGGCAGGGAGAGTGGGAGCAGTACAAATTTCTGGGGGGGAGCTCATTCCATAGGGTCGGAGCCACCACAGAGAAGGCTCTTCCCTTACGCCCCACCAAATGACATTTTCTAGCTGACAGGACCTGGAGAAGGCCAGCTCTGTGGGACTGACCGCTGGGATGTATATGTCGGATGAATAGTGATATCAATTCAGTAAATAAATGGGTAATTGATTTTTTTACTTAGTAGATGTCCAGTGGCTGTTTCGTATCAGATAAATTTTACCCTTAGATTATCCACGGTTGACCTATCCAGATTCCTAAGAGAAGGGGCGAGTACAAGTGTACTAGAGTACCTTCCGTCCCCTGTCCTATCACTCTCCTATATTCATTCATTCATTCATTCATTCATTCATTCATTCATTCATTTATTGTTAAAGTTGAAAGGGACCTTACAGGTCATCAAGTTCAACCCCCTGCCTGAGCAGGAGATCCTACAGCACCCCAGCCAAATGACAGTCCAATCTCCTCTTGAAAGTGTCCAGAGTTGGGGAGTCCACAACCTCTGGTGGCAGGCCGTTCCACTGGTTGATCGCTCTCACTGTCAGGAAATTCTTTTTTATCTCCAGGTTGAATCTTTCCTTGGTCAGCTTCCAACCGTTGTTCCTCGTCCGGTCCTCTGGTGCCCTGGAAAACAGTATGTCCCCCTCCTCTCTGTGGCAACCCCTCAAGTACCTGTATACATCTATCATGTCCCCCCTAGCCCTTCTTTTTACTAGACTATCCATGCCCAGTTCCAGCAACCTTTCCTCGTATGGCCTGGTCTCTAGTCCCCTTATCATTTTAGTTGCTCTTTTCTGCACCCTCTCTAGAGTCTCTATATCTCTTTTGAAGTGTGGTGACCAGAACTGGATGCAACACTCCAGGTGCGGTCTGATCAGGGCCTTATAGAGTGGTATTATTACCTCTCTGGTCTTGGAGTGTGTATCCCCCTGTTCATGCAGTTTAGGATTGTGTTGGCTTTTTTAGCCGCTGCTGCACATTGCTGGCCCATGTTTAGCTGGTTATCCACTAAGACTCCAAGATCCCTTTCACGGTCACTCATGGTGAGTGTGATTTCGCCTAATTTGTATGCATGTTTTGGGTTTTTTTTGCCTAGGTGCAGGATTTTACTCTTCTCTACATTGAATTTCATTATCTCCTATTCCTTTCTTCTATTCCTATATCTTATCTTATCTTATCTTCTTTCTTAGATATATTTTACTATGAGTATCTCCTCTATAACCTTCATCATGTATTTTACTATGTGTATACCCCCTAAAACCCTCATTGTGTATTGGACAAAATCAATCAATCAATAAATAAATGGCTGGAGACATAGGACTAAACTTTGAAAGGGAATTGATGCCCTTCAAGAAAACAGGGACATTGCAACCTAGGGCAAAAGAACAGCCAAACAACACTATCAACTTTTCATCTATCCAGCCTTATTTTTCCACGTTGCTTGCCAAGTTTTCAGTACTTGACTTTGCAGCATTTTGGTGTTTGCATTTTAATTTGACAAGTACTGTAATTTCTCAAGCTCACCTTCTAGAATCAACCGTCTCAACATTAATATTATTGAAGGGTCTCCCACTCTAATCCATCTCTCGAGAAAGCAGTCGGAATCTAAGGGTGTAGGAAATTGTCCATATACCAAGAAGAATGAATAAGCCAGCATCCTTTAGGTCCAGGTTTTAAGGCCATTGTGTGTTGTTTCTTTCAATATCCTTACAAGAGATTTATTACTTATTTTTACTGGTACACCCAATAAATCCTTTTCTTGATCACCTTTTTGAAAGTAATAATAACAATAATAATAATTTATTAGATTTGTATGCCGCCTCTCTCCGGAGACTCAGGGCAGCTCACAATAATAATAACAATATTATTTCACTGAAAGAGTAGTAGATCCTTGGAACAAACTTCCAGCAGACGTGGTTGGTAAATCCACAGTAACTGAATTTAAACATGCCTGGGATAAACATATATCCATTGTAAGATGAAATACAGGAAATAGTATAAGGGCAGACTAGATGGACCATGAGGTCTTTTTCTGCCGTCAGTCTTCTATGTTTCTATTACAATGCAGTGTTCCCTCGATTTTCGCGGGGGATGCGTTCTGAGACCGCCCGCAAAAGTCGATACAGGAAGAATTTTAAAGAGACCGATTAGCAAATAAGAAAACTCCAGGATGGAAACAGCATTACAAACAACACACTGTGTAACGATGTCCCTCTACTTTTTGTCTCTCGTTCCTCTCCCCAGGATATGACTCGAGATGAGATAGCGTCGGAGAAAGTGGCCCTTCAGAAATCCCTCCTCTACTACGAAAGCATCCACGGGAGACCAGTAAGTATAGTAATGTTTGTATCAAATGGCTCAGCATTTAAGTAGATGCAATTGTCTGGCCATTTAATGTGAACCCTCCTCTTCCTCCCGCAACAAAATAAACCCTCCTGACAAGTGTTCCCTCTAATTTTTTTTTGGTGTGGGCAGAAAAGTATAATGTCTGAGCTGCAGTCCCTTCAGGACTGGGCGGCATAGAAGTGTGTGTGTGTGTGTGTGTGTGTGTATATGTGTGTGTGTGTGTGTGTGTCACATGTTTTTTTGCTGAATTTGAAAATTAAGGGAGACTAGGATAGATCTATTTCGGCCTTATTTTGGCCTCATCAGCTAGCCATACCCACTGGGACTTGAACCTGCAACCTTTGCCTTCTAAGGCAGAGAATTATCCTCTAGGCTACAGTATCCAATCCCTTCAGCTCTGCACCAGGGAAGGGTTACATATTTTCGTGTCGAATCACCCTGGTGTATTGAAGGAACATCACAGCTCCTTTTTTGCCTCTCGGCCCAACCCAGGGCCATTTCCAAGGCTGTTAATTTTATTGATAGCCGACAATTCTATCTGTATATGTCACATGTTTTTTTGATGAATTTGAAAATTAAGGGAGACTAGGATAGATCTATTTCGGCCATATATATATATATATATATAAATAAATAAAGGGTGGGTGCGCGCTATCACGCATGCATGAGCTTAGAAGTAACGAATGTTTTTGTTTTAGCGGTTTAAAATTGTTTTTTGGGTACTGTTTGTATTTGTTGTACGCCGCCTAGAATCTGCAAGGAGTTGGGCGGCCTATAAATTTAATAAATTAAAAAATCAAAAGTAGATTATCCAGCGGTGGGCTACGAGCCGGAACGCTAAATTGCGCTTGCCGCCGTGGCTTGTAAGTTCTTGCGGGACCAGCGCGATTTTACTGCTGCGCCTGTGGAGGTAGCACAAATCACACAGGCAAAACCTTGCTGAAACACGGGCGCAATTCTGCTACTTCCACACCTGCAGCAGCAAAACCGCGCTGGTCCTGCAAGAATGTACGAGCCGCGGCGGCGAGTGCAATTTACCGTTCCGGCTTGTAGCCCATCACTGAGATTATCCTTCTTTTTCACAAGGCGTCTGTGCTGTAAAAATGTGATTGATCACTCGCGGTAAATGGTTATCTTTGCTGAAATCTGTCCACTTCAAAGACGTTTGTGACCCGTACCCAAATACTGTCAGCTTGAATGGAACCTAACGAGCACCAGCACCAAGATTCAGGCAATTTCTCTTCTTTTCAGGTGACAAAACACCAACGGCAATCTATGAAGCCCCTCTACGACAGATACCGCTTGGTCAAGCAGATCCTCTCCAGGGCAAACTCTATTCCCATTATCGTGAGTATAAAGCTAGTGCTTTAGTTATTGCACTTTAATTTTCGGGGAGGCTCCGTTTCCGCTGGCCGGGGGGCATCGCGGACCGATCCGTCACTGTTTCTAGGGCTGACCCATGGGCCAGATCTAAGCAAAAACTTCAGAAGAGAAGGACTTAGGGGTGGTGATTTCTGACAGTCTCAAAATGGGTGAACAGTGTGGTCGGGCGGTAGGAAAGGCAAGTAGAATGCTTGGCTGCATAGCTAGAGGTATAACAAGCAGGAAGAGGGAGATTGTGATCCCCTTATATAGAGCGCTGGTGAGACCCCATTTGGAGTACTGTGTTCAGTTCTGGAGACCTCACCTACAAAAAGATATTGACAAAATTGAAGGGGTCCAAAGACGGGCTACAAGAATGGTGGAAGGTCTGAAGTATAAAACGTATCAGGAAAGACTTAATGAACTCAATCTGTATAGTCTGGAAGACAGAAGGAAAAGGGGGGACATGATCGAAACATTTAAATATGTTAAAGGGTTAAATAAGGTCCAGGAGGGAAGTGTTTTCAATAGGAAAGTGAACACAAGAACAAGGGGACACAATCTGAAGTTAGTTGGGGGAAAGATCAAAAGCAACGTGAGAAAATATTGTTTTACTGAAAGAGTAGTAGATCCTTGGAACAAACTTCCAGCAGACGTGGTTGGTAAATCCACAGTAACCGAATTTAAACATGCCTGGGATAAACATATATCCATTGTAAGATAAAATACAGGAAATAGTATAAGGGCAGACTAGATGGACCATGAGGTCTTTTTCTGCCATCAGACTTCTATGTTTCTATGTTTCTAAGCACCCCACAGGCCTTGAGTTTGATACCCCTGGCCTAGAACAATAATATCATAGAATAGAATAGAATAGAATAGAATAGAATATAGAATCCCAGCAACCAGTTAGGTCCCACAGAGTCGTCCTTATCCAGGTCCCATCAACTAGACCAGTGTTTCCCAACCTTGGCAACTTGAAGATATTTGGACTTCAACTTCCAGAATTCCGTTGAAGTCCAAATATCTTCAAGTTCCCAAGGTTGGGAAACACTGAACTAGACAATGTCACTTGGCGGGACTAAGGGGAGGAGCCTTCTTGTGAAGGGACAGGCGCGCAAGAGGGATTTTGGCTATTTTTTTCCTTTGCGTATGCGCAGAAGCAAAAAAAATCGGGGGACTCTCGAGCACGGGCGTGTCCCCTCGTGAGATTTAGCTACCTGTACATGCGCAGAAGCGAAATCTCCCTGGGACGTGCGCCCGCAGCAGAAGCAAAACCGCGGGCGGGGCGGTAGCCACGGAATCGGGAATCCCCCCCCCCCTGCATACTATCATGTTGATGTAATGATGCAATGGGGAGAGAATGAAGTGGGGAAAGGAGTGGGTTGTGCCGTAACCTAGTTGTATATCTATTTGCAGGGTTCTCCCTCTAGCAAGCGGAGAAGTCCTTTGCTACAGCCAATAATTGAAGGGGAAACTGCTTCCTTCATCAAGGAGGTAAAGGTGGATTAAAAGATGCATTAATTAAGTAATTTGTTCAACTTACATCAGTTCTTGTTCTGTCGGGCTCTCTGGTAGACTCCTCCCAAAAATTCACAGGTACAAATTTCAGACACACACACACGTTTGAAAATTCAAAACAATGTTCTTTATAATGAAAATTCACTTAAGCCAAGCCCTCTTTTGGTATAGCCAAGAGCACTCGTCTCCAAACAAACTGGTAATTGGTACAAGTCCTTTATCAGTTCTGAGATACTTAGCTTGCAGCTGTGAGGCAATTCACAGTCCTTCTTCTTTCACAAAGTGAAACACACTTTGCTCTGGTTTAGTTTCAAAGCGGGGAAAAATCAGCACACACAAAACGTCGAAGTCAGTAAAGCAGTCACGAAACACCACAATCAGATAATCCTCCACAATGGCCAAACCCACAGGCTGCTCTTTATAGCAGCCTCACTAATGACCACAGCCCCACCCAACCACAGGTGGCCTCATTTTCTTTGATAATAATCTCTCAGTTGTTGTTGCCTATGCATCGCTCTCCGCATGCGTGACTGTATCATTAACTGTTGTTCCGAATCCAAGGAGGAGCTAGATAATTGATCTCCTTCTGAGCTGTCTGCCACTCTCCTCCTCCCTGTCACTCATGTCTTCTGGGTCAGAGGAGCCTTTGTCATCAGATTCCACCGGAGGCAAAACAGGCCTGCAGCATGTGGATGTATCCCCCACATCCACAGTCTTTGGGGCAGGAGCTGGGCCAGAGCTAACCACAACAAGTTCTCCTCTTCCATTGTGGAGGATGATGATGATGAAGCTGTTCCTTCATCTCCCGTGTTTCCAGGAAGCAAAATCAACAAAATAGAATATTTGCAGCTCATAGTTGAACTGTGGGGTCCTTTGTGCTCTCTGAGGTTGATTGTTTTCATGCAAGACGTTTTATTACCAAACTAGGTAACATCATCAATGCACCAAGGACCTCAAAAGCAAAATCAGTAGCTGTTTTTCCCAGTTTGCCCACATTCTAATTACCGCTTTTCGTGCTTCAGTTGATATTCCTGGAGGCGTCTGTAATATGGCAAATGATTTAGCTTTACTAGATAAATGGTCAAAGCAATGGAAACTGCAGTTTAATGTTTCCAAATGTAAAATAATGCACTTGGGGAAAAGGAATCCTCAATCTGAGTATTGTATTGGCAGTTCTATGTTAGCAAAAACTTCAGAAGAAAAGGATTTAGGGGTAGTGATTTCTGACAGTCTCAAAATGGGTGAACAGTGTGGTCGGGCGGTAGGAAAAGCAAGTAGGATGCTTGGCTGCATAGCTAGAGGTATAACAAGCAGGAAGAGGGAGATTGTGATCCCCTTATATAGAGTGCTGGTGAGACCACATTTGGAGTACTGTGTTCAGTTCTGGAGACTTCACCTACAAAAAGATATTGACAAAGACGGGCTACAAGAATGGTGGAAGGTCTTAAGCATAAAACGTATCAGGAAAGACTTAATGAACTCAATCTGTAGAGTCTGGAGGACAGAAGGAAAAGGGGAGACATGATCGAAACATTTAAATATGTTAAAGGGTTAAATAAGGTTCAGGAGGGAAGTGTTTTTAATAGGAAAGTGAATACAAGAACAAGGGGACACAATCTGAAGTTAGTTGGGGGAAAGATTAAAGGCAACATGAGAAAATATTATTTTACTGAAAGAGTAGTAGATCCTTGGAACAAACTTCCAGCAGACGTGGTTGGTAAATCCACAGTAACTGAATTTAAACATGCCTGGGATAAACATAGATCCATCCTAAGATAAAATACAGGAAATAGTATAAGGGCAGACTAGATGGACCATGAGGTCTTTTTCTGCGGTCAGTCTTTTACGTTTCTATGTTTCTATCTGAATTCCTGAATTTCTAAAAACAAACTAGTGGTAACACAAATGTTACTTGGCATAACAACCAAGATTCGTCAGTTTCGGGAGCCTTCCACTTCTTACCCAGACATTCAATTCACTAAGTAGTAAAAATAGCCTGGCCAACCGCAAAATAGTTGCTTTGCTCATACAAGGTGCCAGCTCTATCTCCAGCTCAAAGGATTAAACGCAGCAGAAATAGCTCAGGTTCTAAGCCAACCATTACTATGGCAAGTAAGCCATTCTTCTCCAACATGGATGCCCTCCAAATTTGGGCCCTTCAGAATTTTCCACAGTGGACATGCTGGGAGTAGACTTACAATAGTTTTTATTTTATGTATGGTTTGTTTGGGGTGTGTGATTGTTTTTTTATATTAATGGGTTTTAAACTGTTTTTTAATCATTAGATTTGTACTGCATTTTGTTGTTGTGAGCCGCTAAGAGTCTCCGGAGAGGGGCGGCATGCAAATCTAATAAATAATAATAAATAATAATAATAAAATAATAATAATAGAAGCTATTCAACCAGGGAGTGTCTAAATTTGGACGACTGGGATAGGCAATGCCAGTCTAGATGAATCAACCCTAGTTCCCTTCTAGTATTGGGTTCCTACCGGAACATGGTAGGGGAGACACCGTACCAGTAGCGGAAATGGAGCGGCGCGCACTGCTCTGGATGACCAGCAGGCGGACACATGCATCGGAGTGATATTTGGCTTCTGCAAAATCTCACGACAGGCCGCGCAAGAGAGATTTCACATGCGCGGAAGCCAAAAATCACGGAAATCCCGAGTGCTTGTGAGGTTTGCTGGATACGCAAAACCCAAATCTCGCTCCCACACACCCGCTGGATGCTCCCGTGCGCCCACCAGTCACCTGGAGATGCGCGCACATCAGCACCGTTAGCAGCAGTAAGTTAGACCTCCCGCCGGAACGCTCCCTATGTTCAAGGTCTCCCGCGTGCTGCTTAGGGATGGTAACTGCCTTCTTTATGGCGTTGTTCAGTTCCTAGAAATAGATGACTTGACCATTAAATGTGGCCACAGTATAAATACTAGGTTCGGATAACCCAGACTGAAGGGATATTTTTGGTGCTGTGGTCTTTTCACTTGCTGGATTCCAGCTGGCAAAAGAAAATAAATTGGGGAGGGGGGAGTCTGGGCAATGTTAGTGTTGTTTTTGTTATTGTTCCATTGCTAAGACTTGCCCAACTCTCCATGACCCTTGGTGTACTTGTCACAAATCCAGTATATTAAAAAACACATTAAAACCCCATTATTTAAAACCATACAACTCAGACAAACCATACACAGTTCTACCACAGCCTTAGCATAGCCCAAGGGCAACTCAGTTACCCCATGCCTGGCGACATAGTTGTGTTTTGAGTAGCTTACGAAAGGCAAGGAGGGTGGGGGCGGTTCTAATCTCTGGGGAGGAGTTGATTCCAGAGGGCCGGGGCCACCACAGAGAAGGCTCTTCCCCTGGGACCCGGAGAAGGCCGATTCTGTGGGACCTTATCGGACGCTGGGATTTCAACTAATAACAGTTGAAATCAAAATCTCTCTGCAGGAGGAAGAGGATGGATCTGAGGATGACAGCAGTGTGAAACCAGATCTCACAGACCCAATAAAATCTGACTTTGGCGTACGAAGTTTCTTGGAGCAACTAGAAGATGATGTAGACAGTTTCATTTCTCCAGTGGATGACAGGATCCCTTCGAGAAGCAGCCAGGACATGGGGCTGTCCAATCTTCACGCTGCTTCTATGTATGTCAGATTTTTTTTAGTAATCAATTCATGTTCTGGGTCTATAGATCTTTTTTTTAAAAAAAGTTTTGGCTGAGGTGTTAACTGAACTTTCACGGTGACATTGTCCTCCTTGAACTCAGCCTGTTTCTCGCTCAAAATGGACTCTTAGCAAGAAAATGGAATGAATGACATTTTCGTCCATGAAAACTTAGCAAAAGAGGGAAAATGTTGCTGGAATGGAATGGAAAATAGAATAGAATAGAATTTCAAATAAATGTTTGCCTTTAGTCAAGTATGGTTAACTTTATGTAATTCAACAGGCACTTGTTTGTTCTGTCGGGCTCTCTGGTAGAATCCTCCCAAAAATTCACAGGCACAAATTTCAGACACACACACACATTTGAAAATTCAAAACAATGTTCTTTATACCGAAAATGCAAATAAACCAAGCCCTCTTTTGGTATAGCAAAGAGCCCTGGTCTCCAAACAAACTGGTAATTTGTACAAGTCCCTTATCAGTTCTGAGATACTTAGCTTGCAGCTGGGAGGCAATTCACAGTCCTTCTTCTTTCACAAAGTGAAACACACTTTGCTCTGGTTTAGTTTCAAAGCAGGGGAAAATCACACAAAAGGTCAAAGTCAGTAAAGCAGTCAGGAAACACAACGATCAGATAATCCTCCACAATGGACAAACCCACAGGCTGCTCTTTATAGCAGCCTCACTAATGACCACAGCCCCACCCAACCACAGGTGGCCTCATTTTCTTTGATAATAATCTCTCAGTTGCTGCCTATGCATCGCTCTCTGCATGCGTGGCTGTATCATTAACTCTTGTTCTGAATCCAAGGAGGAGCTAGAGAATTGATCTCCTTCTGAGCTGTCTGCCACACTCTCCTCCTCCCTGTCACTCATGTCTTCTTGGTCAGAGGAGCCTTCATCAGCAGATTCCACCGGGGGCAAAACAGGCCTGCAGCATGTGGATGTCTCCCCCACATCCACAGCCCTTGGGGCAGGAGCTGGACCAGAGCTGACCACAACAGAATGGAATGGAAAATAGAATAGAATAGAATTTCAAATAAACTGAAGTTTGAAATTGTTTGCCTTTAGTCAAGTATGGTTAACTTTATGTAATTCAACAGGCACTTTGTTAAGTGAGCTAATTGCAAATGGAATTGGGAGAGTTGACTGAATTATCACATTGAGATTTGTGCTAACGAGGTTTTAAATTCCACAGGCTTCAATATGATAATTTAATAGAGTTACTGCTCAAAAAAATAAAGGGAACACCCAACACATCCTGAATGAATGAAATATTCTCATTGAATCCTTTGTTCTGTACAAAGTTGAATGCGCACAACAGCCTGTGAAATTGATTGTCCATCAGTGTTGCTTCCTAAGTGGACAGTTTGATGTCACAGAAGTTTGATTTACTTGGAGTTATATTGTGTTCCCTATATTTTTTTGACCAGTGTAATCTAACTTTTATCTATCCACCCATCCAGCTGAGATGCTCAAACTCAAGAGACTGTAGGCAAATGTTCAGAAATAATTGGACTTGATTCTTTCATATATTTGAATGAGATTTAGAATTGTGTTTTAAAAAGCCCACTCCAAATCTTATCAGAAAGCAATGCACAGTTTTCAAATTCTGATTCAACCCCCCTTTTATTTCTACCATAATTTCATTTTTGGGGACAAACAATCCTAATTTGTCAAGCAGGCCCTCTGGAGACCTTCCATGTCAATGCTTAAGTTAAATCTCTGTTGATATCCGGCGCTTTATTCCACCCTACAGTGCTTTAAACATAGTTAATTTGGTTAGCGGCTTATCCAAATCTAACATTATCATCATTGTAATGTTGAGGTTCAGACCACATGTGCACAACAGCAGGTGAAATTGACTGTCAATCAGTGTTGCTTCCTAAGTGGACAGTTTGATTTCACAGAAGTTTGATTTACTTGGAGTTATATTGTGTTGTTTAAGAGTTCCCTTTTTTTTGAGCAGTGTATGTAAAGCCCATTGCTACGTTCTCACTCCGGTGGACTAGAAATTTTATTTCTTAAAAGAGGAAGCCAGATGCTTTCTTGTTTTCTGACAAACACACACAACACTTAGGAGAAATGTATCTTTTCGGGCTTGTTATCGTGTTTGTTGGCCTTTTGTCTCTTTTCAATATTAATATTTAATTATTAATATTTAAATATGAATATTTAATTTTTCTTTCATTTTGTAGGCGTGAACTTGTGGAGCAGCTTCAAGAAGTCAGGGAAGATAAAAAGAGGATCAGGAAAAAATTGAGAGATTTTGAAGACAATTTTTTCCAACAAAACGGAAGGTAACTTGACAGACTAATGAATGTTGCGTTTTATATTATTTTTAACTTCTTGCAAAGGTCCTGTTAGGAGTCCCACTCCCAACTATGGAAGCGGTGGGCAACCATGCCATCGCTCTGCTAAACAAATAATTCCCTCAACACTGTCAGACTTTTTACTAAACGTCCACTTCTATTGTACTAGTTTTTCTCATCATTCCTATCATCCTTTTCCTCCCACTTAGGACTCTAGGACTGTCAGTTGTTGCTTGTATCCTAATATTTTTATTAATATTAATTGTTTCTTCATTGCTTATTTGACCCCTATGACAATCATTAGGTGTTGTACCACATGATTCTTGACAAATGTCTCTTTTTCTTTTATGCACACTGAGAGCATCTGCACCAAAGACAAATTCCTTGTGTGTCCAATCACACTTGGCCAATAAAATTCTATTCTATTTTATTTTATTCTATTCTATTCACTGAGATCATCTGCACCAAAGACAAATTCTTTGTGTGTCCAATCACATTTGGCCAATAAAATTCAATTCTATTCTATTCACTGAGAGCATCTGCACCAAGACAAATCCCTTGTGTGTCCAATCACACTTGGCCAATAAAATTCTATTCTATTTTATTTTATTCTATTCTATTCACTGAGAGCATGTGCACCAAAGACAAATTCCTTGTGTGTCCAATCACACTTGGCCAATAAAACTCTATTCTATTCTATGATCCGATACAGGAAGCTGATATGTTTCTTGTGGTTTTTGTGCTTTTTTTAGAAATGTCCAGAAGGAAGACCGGGTCCCCATGGCCGAAGAATATAATGAATACAAGCAGGTTAAGGCCAAGCTGAGGCTGCTAGAAGTCCTCATCAGCAAAAGAGATTTAAGTTCCAAGATCATGTAATAAAGCTTTACGCGGGATTTGCCACTAATGTTAAGGTGTCGAGGCGGCCAAACAACACAAAGAACTGAGCAAGAGCCTAATATACCACGAAGGGCTTTAGTGGCTGTCCCTGACTGTCTTTGGCAGAAGATGGCACCCCGGCGTGAAGGAAGGAAGGTCCTGCCTCTTTCTTCAGACTTATGACTTGTTCTGCGATCCGGGCTGGCAAGACCAGAAGGGTGTTGGCCCCCTAAAACGACTCTGTTCCACAAGTTTCCTTCGCTTTCATCAATTGGTGGCCTGCAAATTGCTTGGACTAAAAAAAGAGAAAAAAAGACCCCAATTTCTATCTTCTTTGGAGTTGTGTGTAAGAAAGGCGATCTAGTTAAAGTCCAAATCTCCGAATCTCCAAATAATGGCCTGTAATTTTCAGACCCAATAAAGCAATCGGATCTGTTCTAATAAGAGGATGGTATGTTCCGAGATGATTCGGAGAGGGTTTGGTGGGTTCCTCTTGAAATCTCATCTTCGACTGTTGTTATTGTGGGTAACGTAGTTCTTGCAACTTGCTCCAACGGAAAGTGGAACTGCTACTAGGTGCAGAGCTCTTAAGCGTGGACTCCTTTGGCTTTCTATAGGGCTGCTTTAAAAAACACCCACAAAAACACACTCTCTTACTAATGAGCTTTTCAGAAATGTTATTACACAACTGCTACGTGTGTTTCTGGAAGAGAACGAAGCTTTGGAGAAATTGGGTTTAGCTAACGGGACCCTACCTGCAGAGTAGGACAAGGGATGGGATTTTCTTGGTAGCCAAGGTATTTTGATGGGGTTATGGGTTTCAGACAATGTCTGGGAAAGGTTTATAATATAATATTTTATCTTTGTCCTTGATGTGGAGATCGGGAATAATGGCGTCTCCACAATCGGCTCTTGATTTGTGTCAATTGTAATGGAATCCAGTTTATTGGTGTCCCGCAAAACTTCTGAGAACTTTCTCCTGCCTATTAAATGCGCCGAGATTTTTCAGCAAACTAATTCAATGCAAAAGGGTTCCCTAGGCTTAGAAATGTCTAGACAGTGGACTTTTGAAATGAAATTAATGACAATGGCAGTTTGTCTCATACCCTTATAATTTTGTAACCCTGATCAGGTGGGTCCGATACTGATCTCAAATAATTTTTTTTTTTTTCTGTTCGTGTTTAGTCGAAGCTTTGTATGGCTTTCACATGGGTGTATTCTTTCAAATCTCTTGAGCAAAACAGTAGAGGGTAGAACAATGCACTTTAGAAAGAAAATTATATATTTTTTTAGAAAAAGGAAAACAGAACTTTTTTAAACAAGAAAAAAACCCAAATCTGTACCTAAATAAATTTAAAAAAAACATTTCATCTACCTGACTTTCCTGTTATGCCATTTTTAAAGGAAGAAAAATGTTTTTAAAACCTTAAAATTTGCCTAGACCAAGTAGGCAGCTAATTAGAAGGTGTATTTATTGTAAGGGATGTATACTTTTCGAAGCACCAGCATTAGGAAACCCTTATATGTGTGTTTGATACAATGAATACAATCAGAATTTAATAGAAATGTTTTCCGCGTTGAAAATCAGATGAAGTAAAAATATAATTATCAAATCCAAAACTATTAATTTAACGCTCAACCAAGCAACCAAAATAATTGAAATGTTGGACCCAAATGAATGCAATATAGCAAAAGAGTCTAGAATCTTAATTCCCCAGGCTTAAAGTAGCTTTAGACTTGTTTTTTTTCTCAACAATTATCCCGTTGTGGCACATAATAAGCTGCTTGTGAAAGCAAATACACTGTCAAATGAAGAATAAAAGGAAACTTTTATAATAAGTATAGCGTAACTTCATATAAAGTTTCCTTTTTATAACCCTGTAATCCTTTAATTCATGGTAGAGTCGGGGTGACTGGATGAAGCTAAGCATTTACGGGCCCGTTGCCCTTCCTAACGCCATGCAAAGTTCAGTTATATTTGCTTTGGGCCCAAGGAAAGAAATATCTGCCACTCCAAAGGATTGAACTAGGGCACCGTGCTGTTCTGGATAACACTATACAGTATATTAACCCCAAATATTTCATGAATTCACTGTCAGCTAAGTATGAAGAAAATTAATGGGTAATTATTTTCATATCTTTATTTTTAACATGACTCTTTCCTTCCAAAATTACTTTTCTTGTGAAAAGAAAGATGGAAACTCAGAGATTTTTATTTTTTATTTTCAGAGTCTAGGTTGAGATTTTAGTCGCAAATTATCAAGTGATATAATTACGCATCTCAAGATGCTGAAACGAATATGCAAGCCTCCATTTCAAAATGTCAATCATGAAACTTTTGCAGATAGAAATGATTCCCAGAAAAACTTGGACATTGCTTATGTGCTTTGTCTTGCGTGAACAATTAAATCACTTTTTTTTCCCACACAAAGAATAAACATGAAGCAACCAGCATGCCTTCTAATCATTGTTAAGCTTTGAGGTTTAATTTGTTTATGATGTGCCTGTGTCCGTAGCCAAATTTGTCTGTAATTATAAAAGCTCAAGTGACAAAGCCTGTCTAAATTAAGTGGCAGCTGGACTTTCTGATAAGTTGGCAAGAGGCAGGCTGACCGTTTTGCCACCAGAATAAAAATCCATTTTTCTTTTATATACATGTAACGAGCCAATCCGCGGCAAGAATTTTTTTGGCATGTTTTGAGATTCTCATACTTTTTTCCCTATTCCTACTATTTATTTATTTATTTATTGGAATTTTATGCTGCCCCGAGTCTACGGAGAGGGGCGGCATACAAATCTAATAAATAAATAAATAAATAAATAATAACTAGGTATGCCATCATGGCTTTGCCATGGCAAAGAAACTCATAAGAGGAGAGGTTCGTAAACCTGAAAATTTCAGTATAAAATTGTTGCATTCAATATTTTTTTTCTTACAAGAAGTTATTTCTACAGTATTGGAACAATTCTATAGTATGGCTTAAGTGTTCAACAACGACTGACCAATATTTTCAAAATTGTCATCTTTTTTTTTGTCTGTTCCACAATCTGTAAGTATGCATGCAGACTTTGATGCTTCATCACTACTGAACATCTATGCATATTGAAAGATGTAATTGTACTTTGCGCTCAAGATATTCTGTATAAAGGCTACTGAGAGGTTCTGCAGTTCCCAGTAATTTTCGATGAACCAAAGAGATTGCATTGTATGTTTTGTGCCTTTTTATTTTAGATCTAAAAACCGCCTCGAATTACCGTAGAAAAGTTAAAAGCCAATCTTCCTTAATCATTCTATACAGTGGTAGAAAATTCCTTTGTCAAAGGTCATCTGTGGTTTCAGATATAACAATACGTTTATTTTCTTTTTCTCTGAACAATCATGTTTACATCCCAGAATAAAAATGCATTGAATTTGCTGCGACTTTAAAAAAAAAAAGCAAACTGATTGACAAAACTATATGTGTGCATTTTTGTACATGGTGGTATTTTGTATGGAAGGAAGAAATAAAACTATTTTTGAGTGAACATCTCCGTAAATCCTTGCTAACAATGTGAGGGTGCCATCAGTATGAATCGATAATCCTCTGTCTATTTTCTAGTCTATGTCGTTTGGCGGGACCCAGGGGAAGAGCCTTCTCTGTGGCGGCCCCGACCCTCTGGAACCAGCTCCCCCCGGAGATTAGAACTGCCCCCACCCTCCTTGCCTTTCGTAAAGTTCTTAAGACCCATCTCTGCCGTCAGGCATGGGGGAACTGAGACATCTCCCCCGGGCCTATACAGTTTATACATGGAATGTTTGTGTGTATGTTTGCTTTTAATAATGGGGTTTTTAGCGTTTTTTAAATTATTAGATTTGTTCTTACATTGTTCTTGTTATTGTTGTGAGCCACCCCGAGTCTACGGAGAGGGGCAGCATACAAATCTAAATAATAATAATAATAATAATAATAATAATAATAATAATAGTCAGTACAAAATGTTGAGTTCTCCATCAAATCCCCATTGGGGAAACGTTGCCATTACGAGGGAAAGTTCATCCATGTCTGCTGCCAATATCCACGTCTGGCTCCAGCGGTTCCAATTCTAGATGCATGTCCTCAACCTGCTTTGATAAATATTTTTATTTTATTTATTTGTTCGATTTTTTAATGCTGCCCTTCTCCTTAGACTCAGGGCAGCTTACAACCTGTTAGCAATAGCACTTTTTAAACAGAGCCAGCCTATTGCCCCCACAATCCGGGTCCTCATTTGACCCACCTCGGAAGGATGGAAGGCTGAGTCAACCT